>NW_027645970.1:0-177507 GCF_951394435.1 Stenella coeruleoalba | reverse complement strand
GAGCAAATGAAGACCCTTTGAAGTCATATTGCATGGTACCCATTCCACGGGTCTCAACTCTCCAGGTTTAAGGTATTCTTCCTTCTGCTAAAACATGCATGTGGAACCCAGATTATGATCAACCATGTGAACGGGAGACGTGTTCAAATATGTCTCAGTTTTCCTCCCCTGGTACTTGAGTGCAACATTCAAGACGCTTTACTAACATTCTCCCCACTTGGAGAGTCAGCGCCTTTAACCTCCTGTTTGGTCCAGTTTGCAATTTCTGCGGAAGATGAACAGGAATAGGGAGAACCAATGAGAGACTAGCTGGAGGTGTCTGGACGGGCAAATTTAACTCTCATTTCCCACCAGGAAGAGGAAATAACCAAAGGCTCAGCGTGCCATTCCGGAACCAGATTAGGGCCTGAAGCCATCCTGCGGTGTTGCGGCCAGCTCACAAGAAAGCGAGTTGAAGAAAGGAGCTCAGGGACACTGTAATGCACAAACCTGCAGAGTTATAAATGACAGCTATCGTCCAAAAATATACTGAAGGAAGGCTGCCAAGAGGACTTGAAAGCAGGGCAGAATTGCAGGAAACCGATTTCAGGAGGTAGACTGGAATTGCATTGAAAGCATAGGAAAAGAGGCAGAACGTCCACAATGATGCACTTGGCCAAAAAGGGCGTATGCGTTTTTTCCTGAATATATTCAGGAAAAAACGCATACGCCCTTTTTGGCCAACCAACCAAGCTTGCAAAGGAAATCTGCACTACAATGAAGTCTCACTTCCCCCCGGTCAAAAGGGCCATCTGAAAAAGGTGTAAAATCCAGAAAGGCAGGACAGGCCATGGAGAACTGGGAGCCTTGTTATGCTGATGGGCGGGATGGAAATTGCCAACAGACACTCGGGAGAAGTGTATGGTGTTTCCTGAAACATCTAAAAAACAAAGCAACAGAGCCTAGGGCACTTCCACTTATGGTCCTATAGCTTAGGGAAATTAAAATCAAAAAGACACAGCCACCCCAAAGTTTGGGACACCTCTGTTTACAAGAACCTCGTTTACCGTACAAGTTCAATATCACAGAAAGTGAAAAATGGATAAAGAACTTGTGGTACTTACGTACAATGCAGTATCACTCAGCAATGAAATCTATGTCATCAGGCCCATAGCAGCATAATGAGTGGATTCAGGTACGATGATTCTAACTGCAATAAGTCACACAGAAAAAGAAACATCATAAGATATCACTAATACACGGAATGTAAACTTGGCTACACAGGAACTGAATTCCAAAACAGAACAGGGTCTCAAATTTAGAAAACCAACTTATGCTTGCTTAAGGGGAAAGGTGAGTTGGGGTGCTGCATAAAACCAGAGATCGAAATGAGCACAGATAAAGTTCCTTAAGCCAAATATGGAATAGACAAGAGCTACTCCTTGCTCAACGAAATGGACTCAACACCGCATATTAAACGCCTAAGAATGTACCTGACTAGTAAGTATCTTAAAACCTATGGATTGCTATGTCTCCGAAAGATAATCAAGCATGTGTACAGGGGCATAAACGCAGCAGTGATAGGATTGGAGAGGTTCGGTGAGCAAATGAATACTCTTTGAAGTCATATTGCATGGTACCCATTACACGGGTCTCAACTCTCCAGGTTTAAGGTATTCTTCCTTCAGCTAAAATATGCATGTGGAACCCAGAGTATGATCAACCGTGTGAATCGGAGACGTGTTCAAATATGTCTCAGTTTTCCTCTCCTGGTACTCTTGTGCAACATTCCACATGCTTTACTAACACTCTCCCCACTTGGAGAGTCAGCGCCTTTAACCACCTGTTTGGCCCAGTTTGCAATTTCTGCGGAAGATGAACAGGAATAGGGAGAACCAATTAGACACTAGCTGGAGGTGTCTGGACACGCAAATTTAACTCTCATTTCCCACCAGGAAGAGGAAATAACCAAAGGCTCAGCGTGCCGTGCCGGAACAAGATTAGGGCCTGAAGCCATCCTGCGGTGTTGCGGCCAGCTCACAAGAAAGCGAGTTGAAGAAAGGAGCTCAGGGACACTGTAATTCACAAACCTGCAGAGTTATAAATGACAGCTATCGTCCAAAAATATACTGAAGTAAGGCTGCCAAGAGGACTTGAAAGCGGGGCAGAATTGCAGGAAACCGATTTCAGGAGGTAGACTGGAATTGCATTGAAAGCATAGGAAAAGAGGCAGAGCGTCCACAATGATGCACTTGGCCAAAAAGGATGTATGCGTTTGTTCCTGAATATATTCAGGAAAAAACGCATACGCCCTTTTTGGCCAACCAAGCAAGCTTGCAAAGGAAATCTGCACTACAATGAAGTCTCACTTCCCCCCGGTTAAACGGGCCATCTGAAAAAAGCGTAAAATCCAGAAAGGCACGACAGGCCATGGAGAACTGAGAGCCTTGTTATGCTGATGGGCGGGATGTAAATTGCCAACAGACACTCGGGAGAAGTGTATGGTGTTTCCTGAAACATCTAAGAAACAAAGCAACAGAGCCTAGGGCACTTCCACTTATGGTCCTATAGCTTAGGGAAATTAAAATCAAAAAGACACAGCCACCCCAAAGTTTGGGACGCCTCTGTTTACAAGAACCTCGTTTACCGTACAAGTTCAATATCACAGAAAGTGAAAAATGGATAAAGAACTTGTGGTACTTACGTACAATGCAGTATCACTCAGCAATGAAATCTATGTCATCAGGCCCGTAGCAGCATAATGAGTGGATTCAGGTACGATGATTCTAACTGAAATAAGTCACACAGAAAAAGAAACATCATAAGATATCACTAATACACGGAATGTAAACTTGGCTACACAGGAACTGAATTCCAAAACAGAACAGGGTCTCAAATTTAGAAAACCAACTTATGCTTGCTTAAGGGGAAAGGTGAGTTGGGGTGCTGCATAAAACCAGAGATTGAAATGAGCACAGATAAATTTCCTTAAGCCAAATATGGAATAGAAAAGAGCTACTCCTTGCTCAACGAAATGGACTCAACACCCCATATTAAACGCCTAAGAATGTACCTGACTAGTAAGTATCTTAAAACCTATGGATTGCTATGTCTCCAAAAGAGAATCAAGTGTGTGTACAGGGGCATAATCGCAGCAGTGATAGGATTGGAGACGTTCCGTGAGCAAATGAAGACCCTTTGAAGTCATATTGCATGGTACCCATTCCACGGGTCTCAACTCTCCAGGTTTAAGGTATTCTTCCTTCTGCTAAAACATGCATGTGGAACCCAGAGTATGATCAACCGTGTGAACGGGAGACGTGTTCAAATATGTCTCAGTTTTCCTCCCCTGGTACTTGAGTGCAACATTCAAGACGCTTTACTAACATTCTCCCCACTTGGAGAGTCAGCGCCTTTAACCTCCCGTTTGGTCCAGTTTGCAATTTCTGCGGAAGATGAACAGGAATAGGGAGAACCAATGAGAGACTAGCTGGAGGTGTCTGGACGGGCAAATTTAATTCTCATTTCCCACCAGGAAGAGGAAATAACCAAAGGCTCAGCGTGCCATGCCGGAACCAGATTAGGGCCTGAAGCCATCCTGCGGCGTTGCGGCCAGCTCAAAAGAAAGCGAGTTGAAGAAAGGAGCTCAGGGGCAGTGTAATTCACAAACCTGCAGAGTTATAAATGACAGCTATCGTCCAAAAATATACTGAAGGAAGGCTGCCAAGAGGACTTGAAAGCAGGGCAGAATTGCAGGAAACCGATTTCAGGAGGTAGACTGGAATTGCATTGAAAGCATAGGAAAAGAGGCAGAACGTCCACAATGATGCACTTGGCCAAAAAGGGCGTATGCGTTTTTTCCTGAATATATTCAGGAAAAAACGCATACGCCCTTTTTGGCCAACCAAGCAAGCTTGCAAAGGAAATCTGCAGTACAATGAAGTCTCACTTCCCCCCGGTCAAAAGGGCCATCTGAAAAAAGTGTAAAATCCAGAAAGGCAGTACAGGCCATGGAGAACTGGGAGCCTTGTTATGCTGATGGGCGGGATGTAAATTGCCAACAGACACTCAGGAGAAGTGTATGGTGTTTCCTGAAACATCTAAAAAACAAAGCAACAGAGCCTAGGGCACTTCCACTTATGGTCCTATAGCTTAGGGAAATTAAAATCAAAAAGACACAGCCACCCCAAAGTTTGGGACGCCTCTGTTTACAAGAACCTCGTTTACAGTACAAGTTCAACATCGCAGAAAGTGAAAAATGGATAAAGAACTTGTGGTACTTACGTACAAAGCAATATCACTCAGCAATGAAATCTATGTCATCAGGCCCTTAGCAGCACAATGAGTGGATTCAGGTACGATGATTCTAACTGAAATAAGTCACACAGAAAAAGAAACATCATAAGATATCAGTAATACACGGAATGTAAACTTGGCTACACAGGAACTGAATTCCAAAACAGAACAGGGTCTCAAATTTAGAAAACCAACTTATGCTTGCTTAAGTGGAAAGGTGAGTTGGGGTGCTGCATAAAACCAGAGATTGAAATGAGCACAGATAAAGTTCCTTAAGCCAAATATGGAATAGACAAGAGCTATTCCTTGCTCAACGAAATGGACTCAACACCCCATATTAAACGCCTAAGAATGTACCTGACTAGTAAGTATCTTAAAACCTATGGATTGCTATGTCTCCAAAAGAGAATCAAGCGTGTGCACAGGGACATAAACGCAGCAGTGATAGGATTGGAGAGGTTCAGTGAGCAAATGAAGACCTTTGAATTCATATTGCATGGTACCCATTCCACGAGTCTCAACTCTCCAGGTTTAAGGTATTCTTCCTTCAGCTAAAACATGCATGTGGAACCCAGAGTACGATGAACCATGGGAACGGGAGACGTGTTCAAATATGTCTCAGTTTTCCTCCCCTGGTACTCGGGTGCAACATTCCAGACGCTTTACTAACACTCTCCCCCTTGGAGAGTCAGCGCCTTTAACCTCCTGTTTGGCCCAGTTTGCAATTTCTGTGGAAGATGAACAGGAATAGGGAGAACCAATGAGAGACTAGCTGGAGGTGTCTGGACGGGCAAATTTAACTCTCATTTCCCACCAGGAAGAGGAAATAACCAAAGGCTCAGCATACCGTGCCAGAACCAGATTAGGGCCTGAAGCCATCCTGCGGTGTTGCGGCCAGCTCACAAGAAAGCGAGTTGAAGAAAGGAGCTCAGGGGCACTGTAATTCACAAACCTGCAGAGTTATAAATGACAGCTATCGTCCAAAAATATACTGAACTAAGGCTGCCAAGAGGACTTGAAAGCGCGGCAGAATTGCAGGAAACCGATTTCAGGAGGTAGACTGGAATTGCATTGAAAGCATAGGAAAAGAGGCAGAACGTCCACAATGATGCACTTGGCCAAAAAGGGCGTATGCGTTTTTTCCTGAATATATTCAGGAAAAAACGCATACGCCCTTTTTGGCCAACCAAGCAAGCTTGCAAAGGAAACCTGCACTACAATGAAGTCTCACTTCCACCCGGTCAAAAGGGCCATCTGAAAAAAGTGTAAAATCCAGAAAGGCAGGACAGGCCATGGAGAACTGGGAGCCTTGTTATGCTGATGGGCGGGATGTAAATTGCCAACAGACACTCGGGAGAAGTGTATGGTGTTTCCTGAAACATCTAAAAAACAAAGCAACAGAGCCTAGGGCACTTCCACTTATGGTCCTATAACTTAGGGAAATTAAAATCAAAAAGACACAGCCACCCCAAAGTTTGGGACACCTCTGTTTACAAGAACCTCGTTTACCATACAAGTTCAATATCACAGAAAGTGAAAAATGGATAAAGAACTTGTGGTATTTACTTACAAAGCAATATCACTCAGCAATGAAATCTATGTCATCAGGCCCTTAGGAGCACAATGAGTGGATTCAGGTACGATGATTCTAACTGAAATAAGTAACACAGAAAAAGAAACATCATAAGATATCAGTAATACACGGAATGTAAACTTGGCTACACAGGAACTGAATTACAAAACAAAACAGGGTCTCAAATTTAGAAAACCAACTTATGCTTGCTTAAGGGGAAAGGTGAGTTGGGGTGCTGCATAAAACCAGAGATTGAAATGAGCACAGATAAAGTTCCTTAAGCCAAATATGGAATAGACAAGAGCTACTCCTTGCTCGACGAAATGGACTCAACACCGCATATTAAACGCCTAAGAATGTACCTGACTAGTAAGTATCTTAAAACCTATGGATTGCTATGTCTCCGAAAGAGAATCAAGCATGTGTACAGGGGCATAAACGCAGCAGTGATAGGATTGGAGAGGTTCGGTGAGCAAATGAAGACCCTTTGAAGTCATATTGCATGGTACCCATTCCACGGGTTTCAACTACCCAGGTTTAAGGTATTCTTCCTTCAGCTAAAACATGCATGTGGAACCCAAGTATGATCAACCATGTGAACGGGAGACGTGTTCAAATATGTCTCAGTTTTCGTACCCTGGTACTCGGGTGCATCATTCCAGACACTTTACTAACACTCTCACAACTTGGAGAGTCAGTCCCTTTAACCTCCTATTTGGCCCAGTTTGCAATTTCTGCGGAAGATGAACAGGAATAGCGAGAACCAATGAGAGACTAGCTGGAGGTGTCTGGACGGGCAAATTTAACTCTCATTTCCCACCAGGAAGAGGAATTAACCAAAGGCTCAGCGTGCCGTGCCGGAACCATATTAGGGCCTGAAGCCATCCTGCGGTGTTGCGGCCAGCTCACAAGAAAGCGAGTTGAAGAAAGGAGCTCAGGGGCACTGTAATTCACAAACCTGCAGAGGTATAAATGACAGCTATCGTCCAAAAATATACTGAAGTAAGGCTGCCAAGAGGACTTGAAAGCGGCGCAGAATTGCAGGAAACCGATTTCAGGAGGTAGACTGGAATTGCATTGAAAGCATAGGAAAAGAGGCAGAACGTCCACAATGATGCACTTGGCCAAAAAGGGCGTATGGGTTTCTTCCTGAATATATTCAGGAAAAAACGCATACGCACTTTTTGGCCAACCAAGCAAGCTTGCAAAGGAAATCTGCACTACAATGAAGTCTCACATCCCCCTGGTCAAAAGGGCCATCTGAAAAAAGTGTAAAATCCAGAAAGGCAGGACAGGCCATGGAGAACTGGGAGCCTTGTTATGCTGATGGGCGGGATGTAAATTGCCAACAGACACTCGGGAGAAGTGTATGGTGTTTCCTGAAACATCTAAAAAACAAAGCAACAGAGCCTAGGGCACTTCCACTTAGGGTCCTATAGCTTAGGGAAATTAAAATCAAAAAGACACAGCCACCCCAAAGTTTGGAATGGCTCTGTTTACAAGAACCTCGTTTACAGTACAAGTTCAACATCGCAGAAAGTGAAAAATGGATAAAGAAGTTGTGGTATTTACGTATAAAGCAATATCACTCAGCAAAGAAATCTATGTCATCAGGCCCTTAGCAGCACAATGAGTGGATTCAGGTACGATGATTCTAACTGAAATAAGTCACACAGAAAAAGAAACATCATAAGATATCACTAATACGCGGAATGTAAACTTGCCTACACAGGAACTGAATTACAGAACAGAACAGGGTCTCAAATTTAGAAAACCAACTTATGCTTGCTTAAGGGTAAAGGTGAGTTGGGTTGCTGCATAAAACCAGAGATCGAAATGAGCACAGATAAAGTTCCTTAAGCCAAATATGGAATAGACAAGAGCTACTCCTTGCTCAACGAAATGGACTCAACACCCCATATTAAACGCCAAAGAATGTACCTGACTATTAAGTATCTTAAAACCTATGGATTGCTATGTCTCCGAAAGAGAATCAAGCATGTGTACAGGGGCATAAGCACAGCAGTGATAGGATTGGAGAGGTTCGGTGAGGAAATGAAGACCCTTTGAAGTCATATTGCATGGTACCCATTCCACGGGTTTCAACTACCCAGGTTTAAGGTATTCTTCCTTCACCTAAAACATGCATGTGGAACGTAGAGTATGATCAACCATGTGATCGGGAGACGTGTTCAAATATGTCTCAGTTTTCGTACCCTGGTACTCGGGTGCAACATTCAAGACGCTTTACTAACATTCTCCCCACTTGGAGAGTCAGCGCCTTTAACCTCCTGTTTGGCCCAGTTTGCAATTTCTGCGGAAGATGAACAGGAATTGGGAGAACCAATGAGAGACTAGCTGGAGGTGTCTGGACAGGCAAATTTAACTCTCATTTCCCACCAGGAAGAGGAAATAACCAAAGGCTCAGCGTGCCATGCCTTAACGAATTTAGGGCCTGAAGCCATCCTGCGGTGTTGCGGCCAGCTCACAAGAAAGCGAGTTGAAGAAAGGAGCTCAGGGGCACTGTAATTCACAAACCTGCAGAGTTATAAATGACAGCTATCGTCCAAAAATATACTGAAGTAAGGCTGCCAAGAGGACTTGAAAGCGGGGCAGAATTGCAGGAAACCGATTTCAGGAGGTAGACTGGAATTGCATTGAAAGCATAGGAAAAGAGGCAGAATGTCCACAATGATGCACTTGGCCAAAAAGGGTGTATGCGTTTTTTCCTGAATATATTCAGGAAAAACGCATACGCCCTTTTTGGCCAACCAAGCAAGCTTGCAAAGGAAATCTGCACTACAATGAAGTCTCACTTCCCCCCGGTCAAACGGGCCATCTGAAAAAAGTGTAAAATCCAGAAAGGCAGGACAGGCCATGGAGAACTGGGAGCCCTGTTATGCTGATGGGCGGGATGTAAATTGCCAACAGACACTCGGGAGAAGTGTATGGTGTTTCCTGAAACATCTAAAAAACAAAGCAACAGAGCCTAGGGCACTTCCACTTATGGTCCTATAGCTTAGGGAAATTAAAATCAAAAAGACACAGCCACCCCAAAGTTTGGGACGCCTCTGTTTACGAGAACCGCGTTTACCGTACAAGTTAAATATCACAGAAAGTGAAAAATGGATAAAGAACTTGTGGTACTTTCGTACAATGCAGTATCACTCAGCAATGAAATCTATGTCATCAGGCCCATAGCAGCATAATGAGTGGATTCAGGTATGATTATTCTAACTGAAATAAGTCACACAGAAAAAGAAACATCATAAGATATCACTAATACATGGAATGTAAACTTGGCTACACAGGTACTGAATTACAGAACAGAACAGGGTCTCAAATTTAGAAAACCAACTTATGCTTGCTTAAGGGTAAAGGTGAGTTGGGGTGCTGCATAAAACCAGAGATTGAAATGAGCACAGATAAAGTTCCTTAAGCCAAATATGGAATAGACAAGAGCTACTCCTTGCTCAACGAAATGGACTCAACACCCCATATTAAATGCCTAAGAATGTACCTGACTACTATGTATCTTAAAACCTATGGATTGCTATGTCTCCAAAAGAGAATCAAGCGTGTGTACAGGGGCATAAACGCAGCAGTGATAGGATTGGAGAGGTTCGGTGAGCAAATGAAGACCCTTTGAAGTCATATTGCATGGTACCCATTCCACGGGTCTCAACTCTCCAGGTTTAAGGTATTCTTCCTTCAGCTAAAACATGCATGTGGAACCCAGAGTATGATCAACCGTGTGAACGGGAGACATGTTCAAATATGTCTCAGTTTTCCTCCCCTGGTACTTGGGTGCAACATTCCAGACGCTTTACTAACACTCTCCCGACTTGGAGAGTCAGTCCCTTTAACCTCCTGTTTGGCCCAGTTTGCAATTTCTGCGGAAGATGAACAGGAATAGCGAGAACCAATGAGAGACTAGCTGGAGGTGTCTGGACGGGCAAATTTAACTCTCATTTCCCACCAGGAAGAGGAAATAACCAAAGGCTCAGCGTGCCGTGCCGGAACCAGATTAGGGCCTGAAGCCATCCTGCGGTGTTGCGGCCAGCTCACAAGAAAGCGAGTTGAAGAAAGGAGCTCAGGGGCACTGTAATTCACAAACCTGCAGAGTTATAAATGACAGCTATCGTCCAAAAATATACTGAAGTAAGGCTGCCAAGAGGACTTGAAAGCAGGGCAGAATTGCAGGAAACCGATTTCAGGAGGTAGACTGGAATTGCATTGAAAGCATAGGAAAAGAGGCAGAACGTCCACAATGATGCACTTGGCCAAAAAGGGCGTATGCGTTTTTTCCTGAATATATTCAGGAAAAAACGCATACGCCCTTTTTGGCCAACCAAGCAAGCTTGCAAAGGAAATCTGCACTACAATGAAGTCTCACTTCCCCCCGGTCAAAAGGGCCATCTGAAAAAGCTGTAAAATCCAGAAAGGCAGGACAGGCCATGGAGAACTGGGAGCCTTGTTATGCTGATGGGCGGGATGTAAATTTCCAACAGACACTCGGGAGAAGTGTATGGTGTTTCCTGAAACATCTAAAAAACAAAGCAACAGAGCCTAGGGCACTTCCACTTATGGTCCTATAGCTTAGGGACATTAAAATCAAAAAGACACAGCCACCCCAAAGTTTGGGACACCTCTGTTTACAAGAACTTCGGTTACCGTACAAGTTCAATATCACTGAAAGTGAAAAATGGATAAAGAACTTGTGGTACTTACGTACAATGCAGTATCACTCAGCAATGAAATCTATGTCATCAGGCCCATAGCAGCATAATGAGTGGATTCAGGTACGATGATTCTAACTGAAATAAGTCACACAGAAAAAGAAACATCATAAGATATCACTAATACACGGAATGTAAACTTGGCTACACAGGAACTGAATTACAGAACAGAACAGGGTCTCAAATTTAGAAAACCAACTTATGCTTGCTTAAGGGGAAAGGTGAGTTGGGGTGCTGCATAAAACCAGAGATCGAAATGAGCACAGATAAAGTTCCTTAAGCCAAATATGGAATAGACAAGAGCTACTCCTTGCTCAACGAAATGGACTCAACACCGCATATTAAACGCCTAAGAATGTACCTGACTAGTAAGTATCTTAAAACCTATGGATTGCTATGTCTCCAAAAGAGAATCAAGCATGTGTACAGGGGCATAAACGCAGCAGTGATAGGATTGGAGAGGTTCAGTGAGCAAATGAATACCCTTTGAAGTCATATTGCATGGTACCCATTACACGGGTCTCAACTCTCCAGGTTTAAGGTATTCTTCATTCAGCTAAAATATGCATGTGGAACCCAGAGTATGATCAACCGTGTGAATCGGAGACGTGTTCAAATATGTCTCAGTTTTCCTCCCCTTGTACTCGGGTGCAACATTCCAGACGTTTTACTAACACTGTTCCCTCTTGGAAAGTCAGCGTCTTTAACCTCCTGTTTGGCCCAGTTTGCAATTTCTGCGGAAGATGAACAGGAATAGGGAGAACCAATGAGACACTAGCTGGAGGTGTCTGGACACGCAAATTTAACTCTCATTTCCCACCAGGAAGAGGAAATAACCAAAGGCTCAGCGTGCCGTGCCGGAACCAGATTAGGGCCTGAAGCCATCCTGCGGTGTTGCGGCCAGCTCACAAGAAAGCGAGTTGAAGAAAGGAGCTCAGGGGCACTGTAATTCACAAACCTGCAGAGTTATAAATGACAGCTATCGTCCAAAAATATACTGAAGTAAGGCTGCCAAGAGGACTTGAAAGTGGGGCAGAATTGCAGGAAACCGATTTCAGGAGGTAGACTGGAATTGCATTGAAAGCATAGGAAAAGAGGCAGAGCGTCCACAATGATGCACTTGGCCAAAAAGAGCGTATGCGTTTTTTCCTGAATATATTCAGGAAAAAACGCATACGCCCTTTTTGGCCAACCAAGCAAGCTTGCAAAGGAAATCTGCACTACAATGAAGTCTCACTTCCCCCCGGTCAAAAGGGCCATCTGAAAAAAGTGTAAAATCCAGAAAAGCAGGAGAGGCCATGGAGAACTGGGAGCCTTGTTATGCTGATGGGCGGGATGGAAATTGCGAACAGACACTCGGGAGAAGTGTATGGTGTTTCCTGAAACATCTAAAAAACAAAGCAACAGAGCCTAGGGCACTTCCACTTATGGTCCTATAGCTTAGGGAAATTAAAATCAAAAAGACACAGCGTCCCCAAAGCTTGGGACGCCTCTGTTTACAAGAACGTCGTTTACAGTACAAGTTCAACATCGCAGAAAGTGAAAAATGGATAAAGAACTTGTGGTATTTGCTTACAAAACAATATCACTCAGCAATGAAATCTATGTCATCAGGCCCGTAGCAGCATAATGAGTGGATTCAGGTACGATGATTCTAACTGAAATAAGTCACACAGAAAAAGAAACATCATAAGATATCAGTAATACACGGAATGTAAACTTGGCTACACAGGAACTGAATTCCAAAACAGAACAGGGTCTCAAATTTAGAAAACCAACTTATGCTTGCTTAAGGGGAAAGGTGAGTTGGGGTGCTGCATAAAACCAGAGATTGAAATGAGCACAGATAAAGTTCCTTAAGCCAAATATGGAATAGACAAGAGCTACTCCTTGCTCAACGAAATGGACTCAACACCCCATATTAAACGCCTAAGAATGTACCTGACTAGTAAGTATCTTAAAACCTATGGATTGCTATGTCTCCAAAAGAGAATCAAGCATGTGTACAGGGGCGTAAACGCAGCAGTGATAGGATTGGAGAGGTTCGGTGAGCAAATGAAGACCCTTTGAAGTCATATTGCATGGTACCCATTCCACGGGTCTCAACACTCCAGGTTTAAGGTATTCTTCCTTCAGCTAAAACATGCATGTGGAACCTAGAGTATGATCAACCATGTGATCGGGAGACGTGTTCAAATATGTCTCAGTTTTCGTACCCTGGTACTCGGGTGCAACATTCCAGACGCTTTACTAACACTCTCCCCACTTGGAGAGTCAGCGCCTTTAACCTCCTGTTTGGCCCAGTTTGCAATTTCTGCGGAAGATGAACAGGAATAGCGAGAACCAATGAGAGACTAGCTGGAGGTGTCTGGACGGGCAAATTTAACTCTCATTTCCCACCAGGAAGAGCAATTAACCAAAGGCTCAGCGTGCCGTGCCGTAACCAGATTAGGGCTTGAAGCCATCCTGCGGTGTTGCGGCCAGCTCAAAAGAAAGCGAGTTGAAGAAAGGAGCTCAGGGGCACTGTAATTCACAAACCTGCAGAGTTATAAATGACAGCTATCGTCCAAAAATAGACTGAAGTAAGGCTGCCAAGAGGACTTGAAAGCGGGGCAGAATTGCAGGAAACCGATTTCAGGAGGTAGACTGGAATTGCATTGAAAGCATAGGAAAAGAGGCAGAACGTCCACAATGATGCACTTGCCAAAAAGGGCGTATGCCTTTTTTCCTCAGGAAAAAACGCATACGCCCTTTTTGGCCAACCAAGCAAGCTTGCAAAGGAAATCGGCACTAAAATGAAGTCTCACTTCCCCCCGGTCAAAAGGGCCATCTAAAAAAAGTGTAAAATCCAGAAAGGCAGGACAGGCCATGGAGAACTGGGAGCCTTGTTATGCTGATGGGCGGGATGTAAATTGCCAACAGACACTGGGGAGAAGTGTATGGTGTTTTTGAAACATCTAAAAAACAAAGCAACAGAGCCTAGGGCACTTCCACTTATGGTCCTATAGCTTAGGGAAATTAAAATCAAAAAGACACAGCCACCCCAAAGTTTGGGACGCCTCTGTTTACAAGAACCTCGTTTACTGTACAAGTTCAATATCACAGAAAGTGAAAAATGGATAAAGAACTGGTGGTACATACGTACAATGCAGTATCACTCAGCAATGATATCTATGTCATCAGGCCCGTAGCAGCATAATGAGTGGATTCAGGTATGATGATTCTAACTGAAATAAGTCACACAGAAAAAGAAACATCATAAGACATAACTAATACATGGAATGTAAACTTGGCTACACAGGAACTGAATTAGAGAACAGAACAGGGTCTCAAATTTAGAAAACCAACTTATGCTTGCTTAAGGGGAAAGGTGAGTTGGGGTGCTGCATAAAACCAGAGATTGAAATGAGCACAGATAAAGTTCCTTAAGCCAAATATGGAATAGACAAGAGCTACTCCTTGCTCAACGAAATGGACTCAACACCCCATATTAAACGCCTAAGAATGTACCTGACTAGTAAGTTTCTTAAAACCTATGGATTGCTATGTCTCCAAAAGAGAATCAAGCGTGTGTACAGGGGCATAAACGCAGCAGTGATAGGATTGGAGAGGTTCGGTGAGCAAATGAAGACCCTTTGAAGTCATATTGCATGGTACCCATTCCACGGGTCTCAACACTCCAGGTTTAAGGTATTCTTCCTTCAGCTAAAACATGCATGTGGAACCTAGAGTATGATCAACCATGTGATCGGGAGACGTGTTCAAATATGTCTCAGTTTTCGTACCCTGGTACTCGGGTGCAACATTCCAGACGCTTTACTAACACTCTCCCCACTTGGAAAGTCAGTCCCTTTAACCTCCTGTTTGGCCCAGTTTGCAATTTCTGCGGAAGATGAACAGGAATAGGGAGAACCAATGAGAGACTAGCTGGAGGTGTCTGGACGGGCAAATTTAACTCTCATTTCCCACCAGGAAGAGGAAATAACCAAAGGCTCAGCGTGCCGTGCCGGAACCAGATTAGGGCCTGAAGCCATCCTGCGGTGTTGCGGCCAGCTCACAAGAAAGCGAGTTGAAGAAAGGAGCTCAGGGGCACTGTAATTCACAAACCTGCAGACTTATAAATGACAGCTATCGTCCAAAAATATACTGAAGAAAGGCTGCCAAGAGGACTTGAAAGCGGGGCAGAATTGCAGGAAACCGATTTCAGGAGGTAGACTGGAATTGCATTGAAAGCATAGGAAAAGAGGCAGAGCGTCCACAATGATGCACTTGGCCAAAAAGAGCGTATGCGTTTTTTCCTGAATATATTCAGGAAAAAACGCATACGCCCTTTTTGGCCAACCAAGCAAGCTTGCAAAGGAAATCTGCACTACAATGAAGTCTCACTTCCCCCCGGTCAAAAGGGCCATCTGAAAAAAGTGTAAAATCCAGAAAAGCAGGAGAGGCCATGGAGAACTGGGAGCCTTGTTATGCTGATGGGCGGGATGGAAATTGCCAACAGACACTCGGGAGAAGTGTATGGTGTTTCCTGAAACATCTAAAAAACAAAGCAACAGAGCCTAGGGCACTTCCACTTATGGTCCTATAGCTTAGGGAAATTAAAATCAAAATGACACAGCGTCCCCAAAGCTTGGGACGCCTCTGTTTACAAGAACCTCGTTTACAGTACAAGTTCAACATCGCAGAAAGTGAAAAATGGATAAAGAACTTGTGGTATTTGCTTACAAAACAATATCACTCAGCAATGAAATCTATGTCATCAGGCCCTTAGCAGCATAATGAGTGGATTCAGGTACGATGATTCTAACTGAAATAAGTCACACAGAAAAAGAAACATCATAAGATATCAGTAATACACGGAATGGAAACTTGGCTACACAGGAACTGAATTCCAAAACAGAACAGGGTCTCAAATTTAGAAAACCAACTTATGCTTGCTTAAGGGGAAAGGTGAGTTGGGGTGCTGCATAAAACCAGAGATTGAAATGAGCACAGATAAGGTTCCTTAAGCCAAATATGGAATAGACAAGAGCTACTCCTTGCTCAATGAAATGGACTCAACACCCCATATTAAACGCCTAAGAATGTACCTGACTAGTAAGTATCTTAAAACCTATGGATTGCTATGTCTCCAAAAGAGAATCAAGTGTGTGTACAGGGGCATAAACGCAGCAGTGATAGGATTGGAGAGGTTCGGTGAGCAAATGAAGACCCTTTGAAGTCATATTGCATGGTACCCATTCCACGGGTCTCAACTCTCCAGGTTTAAGGTATTCTTCCTTCAGCTAAAACATACATGTGGAACCCAGAGTATGATCAACCATGTGATCGGGAGACGTGTTCAAATATGTCTCAGTTTTCCTCCCCTGGTACTCGGGTGTAACATTCCAGACGCTTTACTAATACTCTCCCCACTTGGAGAGTCAGCGCCTTTAACCTCCTGTTTGGCCCAGTTTGCAATTTCTGCGGAAGATGAACAGGAATAGCGAGAACCAATGAGAGATTGGCTGGAGGTGTCTGGACGGGCAAATTTAACTCTCATTTCCCAACAGGAAGAGGAATTAACCAAAGGCTCAGCGTGCCGTGCCGGAAGCAGATTAGGGCCTGAAGCCATCCTGCGGTGTTACGGCTAGCTCACAAGAAAGCGAGTTGAAGAAAGGAGCTCAGGGGCACTGTAATTCACAAACCTGCAGAGTTATAAATGACAGCTATCGTCCAAAAATATACTGAAGTAAGGCTGCCAAGAGGACTTGAAAGTGGGGCAGAATTGCAGGAAAACGATTTCAGGAGGTAGACTGGAATTGCATTGAAAGCATAGGAAAAGAGGCAGAACGTCCACAATGCTGTACTTGGCCAAAAAGGGCGTATGCGTTTTTTCCTGAATATATTCAGGAAAAAACGCATACGCCCTTTTTGGCCAACCAAGCAAGCTTGCAAAGGAAATCTGCACTACAATGAAGTCTCACTTTCCCCCAGTCAAAAGGGCCATCTGAAAAAAGTGTAAAATCCAGAAAGGGAGGACAGGCCATGGAGAACTGGGCGCCTTGTTATGCTGATGGGCGGGATGTAAATTGCCAACACACACTCAGGAGAAGTGTATGGTGTTTCCTGAAACATCTAAAAAACAAAGCACAGAGCATAGGGTACTTCAACTTATGGTCCTATAGCTTAGGGAAATTAAAATCGAAAAGACACAGCCACCCCAAATTTTGGGACGCCTCTGTTTACAAGAACCTCGTTTACCGTACAAGTTCAACATCGCAGAAAGTGAAAAATGGATAAAGAACTTGTGGTACTTACGTACAATGCAGTATCACTCAGCAATGAAATCTATGTCATCAGGCCCGTAGCAGCATAATGAGTGGATTCAGGTACGATGATTCTAACTGAAATAAGTCACACAGAAAAAGAAACATCATAAGATATCACTAATACACGGAATGTAAACTTGGCTACACAGGAACTGAATTCCAAAACAGAACAGGGTCTCAAATTTAGAAAACCAACTTATGCTTGCTTAAGGGGAAAGGTGAGTTGGGGTGCTGCATAAAACCAGAGATTGAAATGAGCACAGATAAAGTTCCTTAAGCCAAATATGGAATAGACAAGAGCTACTCCTTGCTCAACGAAATGGACTCAACACCCCATATTAAACGCCTAAGAATGTACCTGACTAGTAAGTATCTTAAAACCTATGGATTGCTATGTCTCCGAAAGAGAATCAAGCATGTGTACAGGGACATAAACGCAGCAGTAATAGGATTGGAGAGGTTCGGTGATCAAATGAAGACCCTTTGAAGTCATATTGCATGGTACCCATTCCACGGGTTTCAACTACCCAGGTTTAAGGTATTGTTCCTTCAGCTAAAACATGCATGTGGAACCTAGAGTATGATCAACCATGTGATCGGGAGACGTGTTCAAATATGTCTCAGTTTTCCTCCCCTGGTACTCGGGTGCAACATTCCAGACGCTTTACTAACACTCTCCCCACTTGGAGAGTCAGTCCCTTTAACCTCCTGTTTGGCCCAGTTTGCAATTTCTGCGGAAGATGAACAGGAATAGCGAGAACCAATGACAGACTAGCTGGAGGTGTCTGGACGGGCAAATTTAACTCTCATTTCCCACCAAAAAGAGGAATTAACCAAAGGCTCAGCGTGCCGTTCCGGAACCAGATTAGGGCCTGAAGCCATCCTGCGGTGTTGCGGCCAGCTCACAAGAAAGCGAGTTGAAGAAAGGAGCTCAGGGGCACTGTAATTCACAAACCTGCAGAGTTATAAATGACAGCTATCGTCCAAAAATATACTGAACTAAGGCTGCCAAGAGGACTTGAAAGCGCGGCAGAATTGCAGGAAACCGATTTCAGGAGGTAGACTGGAATTGCATTGAAAGCATAGGAAAAGAGGCAGAACGTCCACAATGATGCACTTGGCCAAAAAGGGCGTATGCGTTTTTTCCTGAATATATTCAGGAAAAAACGCATACGCCCTTTTTGGCCAACCAAGCAAGCTTGCAAAGGAAATCTGCACTACAATGAAGTCTCACTTCCCCCCGGTCAAAAGGGCATCTGAAAAAAGTGTAAAATCCAGAAAGGCAGGACAGGCCATGGAGAACTGGGAGCCTTGTTATGCTGATGGGCGGGATGTAAATTGCCAACAGACACTCGGGAGAAGTGTATGGTGTTTCCTGAAATATCTAAAAAACAAAGCAACAGAGCCTAGGGCACTTCCACTTATGGTCCTATAGCTGAGGGAAATTAAAATCAAAAAGACACAGCCACCCCAAAGTTTGGGACGCCTCTGTTTACAAGAACCTCGTTTACCGTACAAGTTCAATATCACAGAAAGTGAAAAATGGATAAAGAACTTGTGGTACTTACGTACAATGCAGTATCACTCAGCAATGAAATCTATGTCATCAGGCCCTTTGCAGCACAATGAATAGATTCAGGTATGATGATTCTAACTGAAATAAGTCACACAGAAAAAGAAACATCCTAAGATATCAGTAATAAACAGAATGTAAACTTGGCTACACAGGAACTGAATTACAGAACAGAACAGGGTCTCAAATTTAGAAAACCAACTTATGCTTGCTTAACGGGAAAGGTGAGTTGGGGTGCTGCATAAAACCAGAGATTGAAATGAGCACAGATAAAGTTCCTTAAGCCAAATATGGAATAGACAAGAGCTACTCCTTGCTCAACGAAATGTACTCAACACCCCATATTAAACGCCTAAGAATGTACCTGACTAGTAACTATCTTAAAACCTATGGATTGCTATGTCTCCAAAAGAGAATCAAACGTGTGTACAGGGGCATAAACGCAGCAGTGTTAGGATTGGAGAGGTTCGGTGAGCAAATGAAGACCCTTTGAAGTCATATTGCATGGTACCCATTCCACGGATTTCAACTACCCAGGTTTAAGGTATTCTTCCTTCAGCGAAAACATGCATGTGGAACCCAGAGTATGATCAACCATGTGAACGGGAGACGTGTTCAAATATGTCTCAGTTTTCCTCCCCTGGTACTCGGGTGCAACATTCCAGACGCTTTACTAACACTCTCCCCACTTGGAGAGTCAGCGCCTTTAAACTCTTGTTTGAACCAGTTTGCAATTTCTGCGGAAGATGAACAGGAATAGCGAGAACCAATGAGAGACTAGCTGGAGGTGTCTGGACGGGCAAATTTAACTCTCATTTCCCACCCGGAAGAGGAAATAACCAAAGGCTCAGCGTGCCATGCCGGAACCAGATTAGGACCGGAAGCCATCCTGCGGTGTTGCGGCCAGCTCACAAGAAAGCGAGTTGAAGAAAGGAGCTCAGCGGCACTGTAATTCACAAACCTGCAGAGTTATAAATGACAGCTATCATCCAAAAATATACTGAAATAAGGCTGCCAAGAGGACTTGAAAGCGGGGCAGAATTGCAGGAAACCGATTTCAGGAGGTAGACTGGAATTGCATTGAAAGCATAGGAAAAGAGGCAGAACGTCCACAATGATGCACTTGGCCAAAAAGGGCGTATGCGTTTTTTCCTGAATATATTCAGGAAAAAACACATACGCCCTTTTTGGTCAACCAAGCAAACTTGCAAAGGAAATCTGCACTACAATGAAGTCTCACTTCCCCCCGGTCAAAAGGGCCATCTGAAAAAAGTGTAAAATCCAGAAAACCAGGAGAGGCCATGGAGAACTGGGAGCCTTGTTATGCTGATGGGCGGGATGGAAATTGCCAACAGACACTCGGGAGAAGTGTATGGTGTTTCCTGAAACATCTAAAAAACAAAGCAACAGAGCCTAGGGCACTTCCACTTATGGTCCTATAGCTTAGGGAAATTAAAATCAAAAAGACACAGCGTCCCCAAAGCTTGGGACGCCTCTGTTTACAAGAACCTCGTTTACAGTACAAGTTCAACATCGCAGAAAGTGAAAAATGGATAAAGAAGTTGTGGTATTTACTTACAAAGCAATATCACTCAGCAATGAAATCTATGTCATCAGGCCCTTAGCAGCACAATGAGTGGATTCAGGTATGATGATTCTAACTGAAATAAGTCACACAGAAAAAGAAACATCATAAGATATCAGTAATACATGGAATGTAAACTTGGCTACACAGGAACTGAATTCCAAAACAGAACAGGGTCTCAAATTTAGAAAACCAACTTATGCTTGCTTAAGGGTAAAGGTGAGTTGGGGTGCTGCATAAAACCAGAGATTGAAATGAGCACAGATAAAGTTCCTTAAGCCAAATATGGAATAGACAAGAGCTACTCCTTGCTCAACGAAATGGACTCAACACCGCATATTAAACGCCTAAGAATGTACCTGACTAGTAAGTATCTTAAAACCTATGGATTGCTATGTCTCCGAAAGAGAATCAAGCATGTGTGCAGGGACATAAACGCAGCAGTGATAGGATTGGAGAGGTTCGGTGAGCAAATGAAGACCCTTTGAAGTCATATTGCATGGTACCCATTCCACGGGTCTCAACTCTCCAGGTTTAAGGTATTCTTCCTTCAGCTAAAACATGCATGTGGAATCCAGAGTACGATCAACCGTGTGAATGGGAGACGTGTTCAAATATGTCTCAGTTTTCCTCCCCTGGTACTAGGGTGCAACATTCCAGATGCTTAACTAACACTCTCCTCACTTGGAGAGTCAGCGCCTTTAACCTCCTGTTTGGCCCAGTTTGCAATTTCTGCGGAAGATGAACAGGAATAGCGAGCATAATGAGAGACTAGCTGGAGGTGTCTGGACGGGCAAATTTAACTCTCATTTCCCACCAGGAAGAGGAAATAACCAAAGGCTCAGCGTGCCGTGCCGGAACCAGATTAGGGCCTGAAGCCATCCTGCGGTGTTGCGGCCAGCTCACAAGAAAGCGAGTTGAAGAAAGGAGCTCAGGGGCACTGTAATTTACAAACCTGCAGAGTTATACATGACAGCTATCATCCAAAAATATACTGAAGTAAGGCTGCCAAGAGGACTTGAAAGCGGGGCAGAATTGCAGGAAACCGATTTCAGGAGGTAGACTGGAATTGCATTGAAAGCATAGGAAAAGAGGCAGAACGTCCACAATGATGCACTTGGCCAAAAAGGGCGTATGCGTTTTTTCCTGAATATATTCAGGAAAAAACGCATACGCCCTTTTTGGCCAACCAAGCAAGCTTGCAAAGGAAATCTGTAGTACAATGAAGTCTCACTTCCCCCCGGTCAAAAGGGCCATCTGAAAAAAGTGTAAAATCCAGAAAGGCAGGACAGGCCATGGAGAACTGGGAGCCTTGTTATGCTGATGGGCGGGATGTAAATTGCCAACAGACACTTGGGAGAAGTGAATGGTGTTTCCTGAAACATCTAAAAAACAAAGCAACAGAGCCTAGGGCACTTCCACTTATGGTCCTATAGCTTAGGGAAATTAAAATCAAAAAGACACAGCCACCCCAAAGTTTGGAACGGCTCTGTTTACAAGAACCTCGTTTACAGTACAAGTTCAACATCGCAGAAAGTGAAAAATGGATAAAGAAGTTGTGGTATTTACTTACAAAGCAATATCACTCAGCAATGAAATCTATGTCATCAGGCCATTAGCAGCACAATGAGTGGATTCAGGTATGATGATTCTAACTGAAATAAGTCACACAGAAAAAGAAACATCATAAGATATCAGTAATACATGGAATGCAAACCTGGCTACACAGGAACTGAATTACAGAACAGAACAGTGTCTCAAAGTTAGAAAAGGAACTTATGCTTGTTTAAGGGGAAAGGTGAGTTGGAGTGCTGCATAAAACCAGAGATTGAAATGAGCACAGATAAAGTTCCTTAAGCCAAATATGGAATAGACAAGAGCTACTCCTTGCTCAACGAAATGGACTCAACACCGCATATTAAACGCCTAAGAATGTACCTGACTAGTAAGTATCTTAAAACCTATGGATTGCTATGTCTCCGAAAGAGAATCAAGCATGTGTACAGGGGCATAAACGCAGCAGTGATAGGATTGGAGAGGTTCGGTGCGCAAATGAAGACCCTTTGAAGTCATATTGCATGGTACCCATTCCACGGGTTTCAACTACCCAGGTTTAAAGTATTCTTCCTTCAGCTAAAACATGCATGTGGAACCTAGAGTATGATCAACCATGTGATCGGGAGACGTGTTCAAATATGTCTCAGTTTTCCTCCCCTGGTACTCGGGTGCAACATTCCAGGCGCTTTACTAACACTCTCCCGAATTGGAGAGTCAGTCCCTTTAACCTCCTGTTTGGCCCAGTTTGCAATTTCTGCGGAAGATGAACAGGAATAGCGAGAACCAATGAGAGACTAGCTGGAGGTGTCTGGACGGGCAAATTTAACTCTCATTTCCCACCAGGAAGAGGAATTAACCAAAGGCTCAGCATGCCGTGCCGGAACCAGATTAGGGCCTGAAGCCATCCTGCGGTGTTGCGTCCAGCTCAAAAGAAAGCGAGTTGAAGAAAGGAGCTCAGGGGCACTGTAATTCACAATCCTGCAGAGTTATAAATGACAGCTATCGTCCAAAAATATACTGAAGTAAGACTGCCAAGAGGACTTGAAAGTGGGGCAGAAATGCAGGAAACCGATTTCAGGAGGTAGACTGGAATTGCATTGAAAGCATAGGAAAAGAGGCAGAACGTCCACAATGATGCACTTGGCCAAAAAGGGCGTATGCGTTTTTTCCTGAATATATACAGGAAAAAACGCATACGCCCTTTTTGGCCAACCAAGCAAGCTTGCAAAAGGAATCTGCAGTACAATGAAGTCTCACTTCCCCCCGGTCAAAAGGGCCATCTGAAAAAAGTGTAAAATCCAGAAAGGCAGGACAGGCCATGGAGAACTGGGAGCCTTGTTATGCTGATGGGCGGGATGTAAATTGCCAACAGACACTCGGGAGAAGTGTATGGTGTTTCCTGAAACATCTAAAAAACAAAGCAACAGAGCCTAGGGCACTTCCACTTATGGTCCTATAGCTTAGGGAAATTAAAATCAAAAAGACACAGTCACCCCAAAGTTTGGGACGCCTCTGTTTACAAGAACCTCGTTTACAGTACAAGTTCAACATCGCAGAAAGTGAAAAATGGATAAAGAAGTTGTGGTATTTACTTACAAAGCAATATCACTCAGCAATGAAATCTATGTCATCAGGCCCTTAGCAGCACAATGAGTGGATTCAGGTATGATGATTCTAACTGAAATAAGTCACACAGAAAAAGAAACATCATAAGATATCAGTAATACATGGAATGCAAACCTGGCTACACAGGAACTGAATTACAGAACAGAACAGTGTCTCAAAGTTAGAAAAGCAACTTATGCTTGTTTAAGGGGAAAGGTGAGTTGGGGTGCTGCATAAAACCAGAGATTGAAATGAGCACAGATAAAGTTCCTTAAGCCAAATATGGAATAAACAAGAGCTACTCCTTGCTCAACGAAATGGACTCAACACCCCATATTAAAAGCCTAAGAATGTACCTGACTAGTAAGTATCTTAAAACCTATGGATTGCTATGTCTCCAAAAGAGAATCAAGCGTCTGTACAGGGGCATAAACGCAGCAGTGATAGGATTGGAGAGGTTCGGTGAGCAAATGAAGACCCTTTGAAGTCATATTGCATGGTACCCATTCCACGGGTCTCAACTCTCCAGGTTTAAGGTATTCTTCCTTCAGCTAAAACATGCATGTGGAACCTAGAGTATGATCAACCGTGTGATCGGGAGACGTGTTCAAATATGTCTCAGTTTTCCTCCCCTGGTACTCGGGTGCAACATTCCAGACGCTTTACTAACACTCTCCCCACTTGGAGAGTCAGTCCCTTCAACCTCCTGTTTGGCGCAGTTTGCAATTTCTGCGGAAGATGAACAGGAATAGCGAGAACCAATGAGAGACTAGCTGGAGGTGTCTGGATGGGCAAATTTAACTCTCATTTCCCACCAGGAAGAGGAATTAACCAAAGGCTCAGCGTGCCGTGCCGGGACCAGATTAGGGCCTGAAGCCATCCTGCGGTGTTGCGGCCAGCTCACAAGAAAGCGAGTTGAAGAAAGGAGCTCAGGGGCACTGTAATTCACAAACCTGCAGAGTTATAAATGACAGCTATCGTCCAAAAATATACTGAAGTAAGGCTGCCAAGAGGACTTGAAAGCGGGGAAGAATTGCAGGAAACAGATTTCAGGAGGTAGACTGGAATTGTATTGAAAGCATAGGAAAAGAGGCAGAACGTCCACAATGATGCACTTGGCCAAAAAGGGCGTATGCGTTTTTTCCTGAATATATTCAGGAAAAAACGCATACGCCCTTTTTGGCCAACCAAGCAAGCTTGCAAAGGAAATCTGCACTACAATGAAGTCTCACTTCCCCCCGGTCAAAAGGGCCATCTGAAAAAAGTGTAAAATACAGAAAGGCAGGACAGGCCATGGAGAACTGGGAGCCTTGTTATGCTGATGGGCGGGATGTAAATTGCCAACAGACACTCGGGACAAGTGTATGGTGTTTCCTGAAACATCTATAAAACAAAGCAACAGAGCCTAGGGCACTTCCACTTATGGTCCTATAGCTTAGGAAAGTAAAATCAAAAAGACACAGCCACCCCAAAGTTTGGAACGGCTCTGTTTACAAGAACCTCGTTTACAGTACAAGTTCAACATCACAGAAAGTGAAAAATGGATAAAGAAGTTGTGGTACTTACTTACAAAGCAATATCACTCAGCAATGAAATCTATGTCATCAGGCCCTTAGCAGCACAATGACTGGATTCAGGTATGATGATTCTAACTGAAATAAGTCACACAGAAAAGGAAACATCATAAGATATCAGTAATACACGGAATGTAAACTTGGCTACACAGGAACTGAATTACAGAACAGAACAGGGTCTCAAATTTAGAAAACCAACTTATGCTTGCTTAAGGGGAAAGGTGAGTTGGGGTGCTGCATAAAACCAGAGATTGAAATGAGCACAGATAAAGTTCCTTAAGCCAAATATGGAATAGACAAGAGCTACTCCTTGCTCAACGAAATAGACTCAACACCGCATATTAAATGCCTAAGAATGTACCTGACTAGTAAGTATCTTAAAACCTATGGATTGCTATGTCTCTGAAAGAGAATCAAGCATGTGTACAGGGGCATAAACGCAGCAGTGATAGGATTGGAGAGGTTCGGTGAGCAAATGAAGACCCTTTGAAGTCATATTGCATGATACTCATTCCACGGGTTTCAACAACCCAGGTTTAAGGTATTCTTCCTTCAGCTAAAACATGCATGTGGAACCTAGAGTATGATCAACCATGTGATCGGGAGACGTGTTCAAATATGTCTCAGTTTTCGTACCCTGGTACTCGGGTGCAACATTCCAGACGCTTTACTAACACTCTCCCCACTTGGAGAGTCAGCGTCTTTAACCTCCTGATTGGCCCAGTTTGCAATTTCTGCGGAAGTTGAACAGGAATAGGGTGAACCAATGAGAGACTAGCTGGAGGTGTCTGGACGGGCAAATTTAACTCTCATTTCCCACCAGGAAGAGGAATTAACGAAAGGCTCAGCGTGCCGTGCAGGAACCAGATTACGGCCTGAAGCCATCCTGCGGTGTTGCGTCCAGCTCACAAGAAAGCGAGTTGAAGAAAGGAGCTCAGGGGCACTGTAATTCACAAACCTGCAGAGTTATAAATGACAGCTATCGTCCAAAAATATACTGAAGTAAGGCTGCCAAGGGGACTTGAAAGCGGGGAAGAATTGCAGGAAACAGATTTCAGGAGGTAGACTGGAATTGCATTTAAAGCATAGGAAAAGAGGCAGAACGTCCACAATGATGCACTTGGCCAAAAAGGGCGTATGCGTTTTTTCCTGAACATGTTCACGAAAAAACGCATACGCCCTTTTTGGCCAACCAAGCAAACTTGCAAAGGAAATCTGCACTACAATGAAGTCTCACTTCCCCCCGGTCAAAAGGGCCATCTGAAAAAAGTGTAAAATCCAGAAAGGCAGGACAGGCCATGGAGAACTGGGAGCCTTGTTATGCTGAGGAGCAGGATGTAAATTGCCAACAGACACTGGGGAGAAGTGTATGGTGTTTCCTGAAACATCTAAAAAACAAAGCAACAGAACCTAGGGCACTTCCACTTATGGTCCTATAGTTCAGGGAATTTACAATCAAAAAGACACAGCTGCCCCAAAGTTTGGGACGCCTCTGTTTACAAGAACCTCGTTTACAGTACAAGTTCAACATCACAGAAAGTGAAAAATGGATAAAGAAGTTGTGGTATTTACTTACAAAGCAATATCACTCAGCAATGAAATCTATGTCATCAGGCCCTTAGCAGCATAATGAGTGGATTCAGGTATGATGATTCTAACTGAAATAAGTCACACAGAAAAAGAAACATCATAAGATATCAGTAATACACGGAATGTAAACTTGGCTACACAGGAACTGAATTACAGAACAGAACAGGGTCTCAAATTTAGAAAACCAACTTATGCTTGCTTAAGGGGAAAGGTGAGTTGGGGTGCTGTATAAAACCAGAGATTGAAATGAGCACAGATAAAGTTCCTTAAGCCAAATATGGAATACACAAGAGCTACTCCTTTCTCAACGAAATGGACTCAACACTCCATATTAAACGCCTAAGAATGTACCTGACTAGTAAGTATCTTAAAACCTATGGATTGCTATGTCTCTGAAAGAGAATCAAGCATGTGTACAGGGGCATAAACGCAGCAGTGATAGGATTGGAGAGGTTTGGTGAGCAAATGAAGACCCTTTGAAGTCATATTGCATGATACTCATTCCACGGGTTTCAACAACCCAGGTTTAAGGTATTCTTCCTTCAGCTAAAACATGCATGTGGAACCCAGAGTATGATCAACCATGTGATCGGGAGACATGTTCAAATATGTCTCAGTTTTCGTACCCTGGTACTCGGGTGCAACATTCCAGACGCTTTACTAACACTCTCCCGACTTGGAGAGTCAGTCCCTTTAACCTCCTGTTTGGCCCAGTTTGCAATTTCTGCGGAAGATGAACAGGAATAGGGAGAACCAATGAGAGACTAGCTGGAGGTGTCTGGATGGGCAAATTTAACTCTCATTTCCCAACAGGAAGAGGAATTAACCAAAGGCTCAGAGTGCCGTGCCGGAACCAGATTAGGGCCTGAAGCCATCCTGCGGTGTTGCGGCCAGGTCACAAGAAAGCGAGTGGAAGAAAGGAGCTCAGGGGCACTGTAATTCACAAACCTGCAGAGTTATAAATGACAGCTATCGTCCAAAAATAGACTGAAGTAAGGCTGCCAAGAGGACTTGAAAGCGGGGCAGAATTGCAGGAAACCGATTTCAGGAGGTAGACTGGAATTGCATTGAAAGCATAGGAAAAGAGGCAGAACATCCACAATGATGCACTTGGACAAAAAGGGCGTATGCGTTTTTTCCTGAATATATTCAGGAAAAAACGCATACGCGCTTTTTGCCCAACCAAGCAAACTTGCAAAGGAAATCTTCACTACAATGAAGTCTCACTTCCCCCCGGTTAAAGGGCCATCTGAAAAAAGTGTAAACTCCAGAAAGGCAGGACAGGCCATGGAGAACTGGGAGCCTTGTTATGCTGATGGGCGGGATGTAAATTGCCAACAGACACTCGGGAGAAGTGTATGGTGTTTCCTGAAACATCTAAAAAACAAAGCAACAGAGCCTAGGGCACTTCCACTTATGGTCCTATAGCTTAGGGAAATTAAAATCAAAAAGACACAGCCACCCCAAAGTTTGGGACGCCTCTGTTTACAAGAACCTCGTTTACCGTACAAGTTCAATATCGCAGAAAGTGAAAAATGGATAAAGAACTTGTGGTACTTACGTACAATGCAGTATCACTCAGCAATGAAATCTATGTCATCAGGCCCGTAGCAGCATAATGAGTGGATTCAGGTACGATGATTCTAACTGAAATAAGTCACACAGAAAAAGAAACATCATAAGATATCACTAATACACGGAATGTAAACTTGGCTACACAGGAACTGAATTCCAAAACAGAACAGGGTCTCAAATTTAGAAAACCAACTTATGCTTGCTTAAGGGGAAAGGTGAGTTGGGGTGCTGCATGAAACCAGAGATTGAAATGAGCACAGATAAAGTTCCTTAAGCCAAATATGAAATAGACAAGAGCTACTCCTTGCTCAATGAAATGGACTCAACACCCCATATTAAACGCCTAAGAATGTACCTGACTAGTAAGTATCTTAAAACCTATGGATTGCTATGTCTCCAAAAGAGAATCAAGCGTGTGTACAGGGACATAAACACAGCAGTGATAGGATTGGAGAGGTTCGGTGAGCAAATAAAGACCCTTTTAAGTCATATTGCATGGTAACCATTCCACGGGTTTCAACTACCCAGGTTTAAGGTATTCTTCCTTCAGCTAATACATGCATGTGGAACCTAGAGTATGATCAACCATGTGATCGGGAGATGTGTTCAAATATGTCTCAGTTTTCATACCCTGGTACTCGGGTGCAACATTCCAGACGCTTTACTAACACTCTCCCCACTTGGAGAGTCAGTCCCTTTAACCTCCTGTTTGGCCCAGTTTGCAATTTCTGCGGAAGATGAACAGGAATAGCGAGAACCAATGAGAGACTAGCTGGAGGTGTCTGGACGGGCAAATTTAACTCTCATTTCCCACCAGGAAGAGGACTTAACCAAAGGCTCAGCGTGCCGTGCCGGAACCAGATTAGGGCCTGAAGCCATCCTGCGGTGTTGCGGCCAGCTCACAAGAAAGCGAGTTGAATAAAGGAGCTCAGGGGCACTGTAATATACAAACCTGCAGAGTTATAAATGACAGCTATCGTCCAAAAATATACTGAAGTAAGGCTGCCAAGAGGACTTGAAAGCGGGGCAGAATTGTAGGAAACTGATTTCAGGAGGTAGACTGGAATTGCATTGAAAGCATAGGAAAAGAGGCAGAACGTCCACAATGATGCACTTGGCCAAAAAGGGCGTATGAGTTTTTTCCTGAATATATTCAGGAAAAAACGCATACGTCCTTTTTGGCCAACCAAGCAAGCTTGCAAAGGAAATCTGCACTACAATGAAGTCTCACTTCCCCCCGGTCAAAAGGGCCATCTGAAAAAAGTGTAAAATCCAGAAAGGCAGGACAGGCCATGGAGAACTGGGAGCCTTGTTATGCTGATGGGCGGGATGTAAATTGCCAACAGACACTCAGGAGAAGTGTATGGTGTTTCCTGAAACATCTAAAAAACAAAGCAACAGAGCCTAGGGCACTTCCACTTATGGTCCTATAGCTTAGGGAAATTAAAATCAAAAAGACACAGCCACCCCAAAGTTTGGGACGCCTCTGTTTACAAGAACCTTGTTTACCGTACAAGTTCAATATGACAGAAAGTGAAAAATGGATAAAGAACTTGTGGTACTTACGTACAATGCAGTATCACTCAGCAATGAAATCTATGTCATCAGGCCCGTAGCAGCATAATGAGTGGATTCACGTACGATGATTCTAACTGAAATAAGTCACACAGAAAAAGAAACATCATAAGATATCACTAATACACGGAATGTAAACTTGGCTACACAGGAACTGAATTCCAAAACAGAACAGGGTCTCAAATTTAGAAAACCAACTTATGCTTGCTTAAGGGGAAAGGTGAGTTGGGGTGCTGCATAAAACCAGAGATTGAAATGAGCACAGATAAATTTCCTTAAGCCAAATATGGAATAGACAAGAGCTACTCCTTGCTCAACGAAATGGACTCAACACCGCATATTAAACGCCTAAGAATGTACCTGACTAGTAAGTATCTTAAAACCTATGGATTGCTATGTCTCCGAAAGAGAATCAAGCGTGTGTACAGGGGCATAAACGCAGCAGTGATAGGATTGGAGAGGTTCGGTGAGCAAATGAAGACACTTTGAAGTCATATTGCATGGTACCCATTCCACGGGTTTCAACTACCCAGGTTTAAGGTAGTCTTCCTTCAGCTAAAACATGCATGTGGAACCTAGAGTATGATCAACCATGTGATCGGGAGACGTGTTCAAATATGTCTCAGTTTTCGTACCCTGGTACTCGGGTGCAACATTCCAGACGCTTTACTAACACTCTCCCAACTTGGAGAGTCAGTCCGTTTAACCTCCTGTTTGGCCCAGTTTGCAATTTCTGCGGAAGATGAACAGGAAGAGCGAGAACCAATGAGATACTAGCTGGAGGTGTCTCGACGGGCAAATTTAACTCCCATTTCCCACCAGGAAGAGGAATTAACCAAAGGCTCAGTGTGCCGTGCCGGAACCAGATTAGGGCCTGAAGCCATCCTGCGGTGTTGCGGCCAGCTCACAAGAAAGCGAGTTGAAGAAAGGAGCTCAGGGGCACTGTAATTCACAAACCTGCAGAGTTATAAATGACAGCTATCGTCCAAAAATATACTGAAGTAAGGCTGCCAAGAGGACTTGAAAGCAGGGCAGAATTGCAGGAAACCGATTTCAGGAGGTAGACTGGAATTGCATTGAAAGCATAGGAAAAGAGGCAGAACGTCCACAATGATGCACTTGGCCAAAAAGGGCGTATGCGTTTTTTCCTGAATATATTCAGGAAAAAACGCATACGCCCTTTTTGGCCAACCAAGCAAGTTTGCAAAAGAAATCTGCACTACAATGAAGTCTCACTTCCCCCCGGTCAAAAGGGCCATCTGAAAAAAGTGTAAAATCCAGAAAGGCAGGACAGGCCATGGAGAACTGGGAGCCTTGTTATGCTGATGGGCGGGATGTAAATTGCCAACAGACACTCCGGAGAAGTGTATGGTGTTTCCTGAAACATCTAAAAAACAAAGCAACAGAGCCTAGGGCACTTCCACTTATGGTCCTATAGCTTAGGGAAATTAAAATCAAAAAGACACAGCCACCCCAAAGTTTGGGACGCCTCTGTTTACAAGAACCTCGTTTACCGTACAAGTTCAATATCGCAGAAAGTGAAAAATGGATAAAGAACTTGTGGTACTTACGTACAATGCAGTATCACTCAGCAATGAAATCTATGTCATCAGGCCCGTAGCAGCATAATGAGTGGATTCAGGTACGATGATTCTAACTGAAATAAGTCACACAGAAAAAGAAACATCATAAGATATCACTAATACACGGAATGTAAACTTGGCTACACAGGAACTGAATTCCAAAACAGAACAGGGTCTCAAATTTAGAAAACCAACTTATGCTTGCTTAAGGGGAAAGGTGAGTTGGGGTGCTGCATGAAACCAGAGATTGAAATGAGCACAGATAAAGTTCCTTAAGCCAAATATGAAATAGACAAGAGCTACTCCTTGCTCAATGAAATGGACTCAACACCCCATATTAAACGCCTAAGAATGTACCTGACTAGTAAGTATCTTAAAACCTATGGATTGCTATGTCTCCAAAAGAGAATCAAGCGTGTGTACAGGGACATAAACACAGCAGTGATAGGATTGGAGAGGTTCGGTGAGCAAATAAAGACCCTTTTAAGTCATATTGCATGGTAACCATTCCACGGGTTTCAACTACCCAGGTTTAAGGTATTCTTCCTTCAGCTAATACATGCATGTGGAACCTAGAGTATGATCAACCATGTGATCGGGAGATGTGTTCAAATATGTCTCAGTTTTCATACCCTGGTACTCGGGTGCAACATTCCAGACGCTTTACTAACACTCTCCCCACTTGGAGAGTCAGTCCCTTTAACCTCCTGTTTGGCCCAGTTTGCAATTTCTGCGGAAGATGAACAGGAATAGCGAGAACCAATGAGAGACTAGCTGGAGGTGTCTGGACGGGCAAATTTAACTCTCATTTCCCACCAGGAAGAGGACTTAACCAAAGGCTCAGCGTGCCGTGCCGGAACCAGATTAGGGCCTGAAGCCATCCTGCGGTGTTGCGGCCAGCTCACAAGAAAGCGAGTTGAATAAAGGAGCTCAGGGGCACTGTAATATACAAACCTGCAGAGTTATAAATGACAGCTATCGTCCAAAAATATACTGAAGTAAGGCTGCCAAGAGGACTTGAAAGCGGGGCAGAATTGTAGGAAACTGATTTCAGGAGGTAGACTGGAATTGCATTGAAAGCATAGGAAAAGAGGCAGAACGTCCACAATGATGCACTTGGCCAAAAAGGGCGTATGAGTTTTTTCCTGAATATATTCAGGAAAAAACGCATACGTCCTTTTTGGCCAACCAAGCAAGCTTGCAAAGGAAATCTGCACTACAATGAAGTCTCACTTCCCCCCGGTCAAAAGGGCCATCTGAAAAAAGTGTAAAATCCAGAAAGGCAGGACAGGCCATGGAGAACTGGGAGCCTTGTTATGCTGATGGGCGGGATGTAAATTGCCAACAGACACTCAGGAGAAGTGTATGGTGTTTCCTGAAACATCTAAAAAACAAAGCAACAGAGCCTAGGGCACTTCCACTTATGGTCCTATAGCTTAGGGAAATTAAAATCAAAAAGACACAGCCACCCCAAAGTTTGGGACGCCTCTGTTTACAAGAACCTTGTTTACCGTACAAGTTCAATATGACAGAAAGTGAAAAATGGATAAAGAACTTGTGGTACTTACGTACAATGCAGTATCACTCAGCAATGAAATCTATGTCATCAGGCCCGTAGCAGCATAATGAGTGGATTCACGTACGATGATTCTAACTGAAATAAGTCACACAGAAAAAGAAACATCATAAGATATCACTAATACACGGAATGTAAACTTGGCTACACAGGAACTGAATTCCAAAACAGAACAGGGTCTCAAATTTAGAAAACCAACTTATGCTTGCTTAAGGGGAAAGGTGAGTTGGGGTGCTGCATAAAACCAGAGATTGAAATGAGCACAGATAAATTTCCTTAAGCCAAATATGGAATAGACAAGAGCTACTCCTTGCTCAACGAAATGGACTCAACACCGCATATTAAACGCCTAAGAATGTACCTGACTAGTAAGTATCTTAAAACCTATGGATTGCTATGTCTCCGAAAGAGAATCAAGCGTGTGTACAGGGGCATAAACGCAGCAGTGATAGGATTGGAGAGGTTCGGTGAGCAAATGAAGACACTTTGAAGTCATATTGCATGGTACCCATTCCACGGGTTTCAACTACCCAGGTTTAAGGTAGTCTTCCTTCAGCTAAAACATGCATGTGGAACCTAGAGTATGATCAACCATGTGATCGGGAGACGTGTTCAAATATGTCTCAGTTTTCGTACCCTGGTACTCGGGTGCAACATTCCAGACGCTTTACTAACACTCTCCCAACTTGGAGAGTCAGTCCGTTTAACCTCCTGTTTGGCCCAGTTTGCAATTTCTGCGGAAGATGAACAGGAAGAGCGAGAACCAATGAGATACTAGCTGGAGGTGTCTCGACGGGCAAATTTAACTCCCATTTCCCACCAGGAAGAGGAATTAACCAAAGGCTCAGTGTGCCGTGCCGGAACCAGATTAGGGCCTGAAGCCATCCTGCGGTGTTGCGGCCAGCTCACAAGAAAGCGAGTTGAAGAAAGGAGCTCAGGGGCACTGTAATTCACAAACCTGCAGAGTTATAAATGACAGCTATCGTCCAAAAATATACTGAAGTAAGGCTGCCAAGAGGACTTGAAAGCAGGGCAGAATTGCAGGAAACCGATTTCAGGAGGTAGACTGGAATTGCATTGAAAGCATAGGAAAAGAGGCAGAACGTCCACAATGATGCACTTGGCCAAAAAGGGCGTATGCGTTTTTTCCTGAATATATTCAGGAAAAAACGCATACGCCCTTTTTGGCCAACCAAGCAAGTTTGCAAAAGAAATCTGCACTACAATGAAGTCTCACTTCCCCCCGGTCAAAAGGGCCATCTGAAAAAAGTGTAAAATCCAGAAAGGCAGGACAGGCCATGGAGAACTGGGAGCCTTGTTATGCTGATGGGCGGGATGTAAATTGCCAACAGACACTCCGGAGAAGTGTATGGTGTTTCCTGAAACATCTAAAAAACAAAGCAACAGAGCCTAGGGCACTTCCACTTATGGTCCTATAGCTTAGGGAAATTAAAATCAAAAAGACACAGCCACCCCAAAGTTTGGGACGCCTCTGTTTACAAGAACCTCGTTTACCGTACAAGTTCAATATCACAGAAAGTGAAAAATGGATAAAGAACTTGTGGTACTTACGTACAATGCAGTATCACTCAGCAATGAAATCTATGTCATCAGGCCCGTAGCAGCATAATGAGTGGATTCAGGTACGATGATTCTAACTGAAATAAGTCACACAGAAAAAGAAACATCATAAGATATCACTAATACACGGAATGTAAACTTGGCTACACAGGAACTGAATTCCAAAACAGAACAGGGTCTCAAATTTAGAAAACCAACTTATGCTTGCTTAAGGGGAAAGGTGAGTTGGGGTGCTGCATAAAACCAGAGATTGAAATGAGCACAGATAAAGTTCCTTAAACCAAATATGGAATAGACAAGAGCTACTCCTTGCTCAACGAAATGGACTCAACACCGCATATTAAACGCCTATAAATGTACCTGACTAGTAAGTATCTTAAAACCTATGGATTGCTATGTCTCCGAAAGAGAATCAAGCATGTGTACAGGGGTATAAACGCAGCAGTGATAGGATTGGAGAGGTTCGGTGAGCAAATGAAGACCCTTTGAAGTCATATTAAACGGTACCCATTACACGGGTCTCAACTCTCCAGGTTTAAGGTATTCTTCCTTCAGCTAAAACATGCATGTGGAACCCAGAGTATGATCAACCGTGTGAACGGGAGACATGTTAAAATATGTCTCAGTTTTCCTCCCCTGGTACTCGGGTGCAACATTCCAGACGCTTTACTAACACCCTCCCCACTTGGAGAGTCAGCGCCTTTAACCTCCTGTTTGGCCCAGTTTGCAATTTCTGCGGAAGATGAACAGGAATAGGGAGAACCAATGAGAGACTAGCTGGAGGTGTCTGGACGGGCAAATTTAACTCTCATTTCCCACCAGGAAGAGGAAATAACCAAAGGCTCAGCGTGCTGTGCCGGAACCATATTAGGGCCTGAAGCCATCCTGCGGTGTTGCGGCCAGCTCAAAAGAAAGCGAGTTGAAGAAAGGAGCTCAGGGACACTGTAATTCACAAACCTGCAGAGTTATAAATGACAGCTACCGTCCAAAAATATACTGAAGTAAGGCTGCCAAGAGGACTTAAAAGCGGGGCAGAATTGCAGGAAACCAATTTCAGGAGGTAGACTGGAATTGCATTGAAAGCATAGGGAAAGAGGCAGAACGTCCACAATGATGCACTTGGCCAAAAAGGGCGTATGCATTTTTCCTGAATATATTCAGGAAAAAACGCATACGCCCTTTTTGGCCAACCAAGCAAGCTTGCAAAGGAAATCTGCACTACAATGAAGTCTCACTTCCCCCCGGTCAAAAGAGCCATCTGAAAAAAGTGTAAAATCCAGAAAGGCAGGACAGGCCATGGAGAACTGGGAGCCTTGTTATGCTGATGGGCGGGATGTAAATTGCCAACAGACACTCGGGAGAAGTGTACGGTGTTTCATGAAACATCTAAGAAACAAAGCAACAGAGCCTAGGGCACTTCCACTTATGGTCCTATAGCTTAGGGAAATTAAAATCAAAAAGACACAGCCACCCCAAAGTTTGGGACGCCTCTGTTTACAAGAACCTCGTTTACCGTACAAGTTCAATATCACAGAAAGTGAAAAATGGATAAAGAACTTGTGGTACTTACGTACAATGCAGTATCACTCAGCAATGAAATCTATGTCATCAGGCCCGTAGCAGCATAATGAGTGGATTCAGGTACGATGATTCTAACTGAAATAAGTCACACAGAAAAAGAAACATCATAAGATATCAGTAATACACGGAATGTAAACTTGGCTACACAGGAACTGAATTACAGAACAGAACAGGGTCTCAAATTTAGAAAACCAACTTATGCTTGCTTAAGGGGAAAGGTGAGTTGGGGTGCTGCATAAAACCAGAGATTGAAATGAGCACAGATAAAGTTCCTTAAGCCAAATATGGAATAGACAAGAGCTACTCCTTGCTCAACGAAATGGACTCAACACCCCATATTAAACGCCTAAGAATGTACCTGACTAGTAAGTATCTTAAAACCTATGGATTGCTATGTCACCGAAAGAGAATCAAGCATGTGTACAGGGGCATAAACGTAGCAGTGATAGATTTGGAGAGGTTCGGTGAGCAAATGAATACCCTTTGAAGACATATTGCATGGTACCCATTCCACGGGTCTCAACTCTCCAGGTTTAAGGTATTCTTCCTTCAGCTAAAACATGCATGTGGAACCTAAAGTATGATCAATCATGTGAACGGGAGACGTGTTCAAATATGTCTCAGTTTTCCTCCCCTGGTACTCGGGTGCAACATTCAAGACGCTTTACTAACACTCTCCCCACTTGGAGAGTCAGCGCCTTTAACCTCCTGTTTGGCCCAGTTTGCAATTTCTGTGGAAGATGAACAGGAATAGGGAGAACCAATGAGAGACTAGCTGGAGGTGTCTGGACGGGCAAATTTAACTCTCATTTCCCACCAGGAAGAGGAATTAACCAAAGGCTCAGCATACCGTGCCGGAACCAGATTAGGGCCTGAAGCCATCCTGCGGTGTTGCGGCCAGCTCAAAAGAAACCGAGTTGAAGAAAGGAGCTCAGGGGCACTGTAATTCACAAACCTGCAGAGTTATAAATGACAGCTATCGTCCAAAAATATACTGAAGTAAGGCTGCCAAGAGGACTTGAAAGCGGGGCAGAATTGCAGGAAACCGATTTCAGGAGGTAGACTGGAATTGCATTGAAAGCATAGGAAAAGAGGCAGAACGTCCACAATGATGCATTTGGCCAAAAAGGGCGTATGCGTTTTTTCCTGAATATATTCAGGAAAAAACGCATACGCCCTTTTTGGCCAACCAAGCAAGCTTGCAAAGGAAATCTGCACTACAATGAAGTCTCACTTCCCCCCGGTCAAAAGGGCCATCTGAAAAAAGTGTAAAATCCAGAAAGGCAGGACAGGCCATGGAGAACTGGGAGCCTTGTTATGCTGATGGGCGGGATGTAAATTGCCAACAGACACTCGGGAGAAGTGTATGGTGTTTCCTGAAACATCTAAAAAACAAAGCAACAGAGCCTAGGGCACTTCCACTTATGGTCCTATAGCTTAGGGAAATTAAAATCAAAAAGACACAGCCACCCCAAAGTTTGGAACGTCTCTGTTTACAAGAACCTCGTTTACAGTACAAGTACAACATCGCAGAAAGTGAAAAATGGATAAAGAAGTTGTGGTATTTACTTACAAAGCAATATCACTCAGCAGTGAAATCTATATCATCAGGCCCTTAGCAGCACAATGAGTGGATTCAGGTATGATGATTCTAACTGAAATAAGTCACACAGAAAAAGAAACATCATAAGATATCAGTAATACACGGAATGTAAACTTGGCTACACAGGAACTGAATTACAGAACAGAACAGGGTCTCAAATTTAGAAAACCAACTTATGCTTGCTTAAGGGTAAAGGTGAATTGGGGTGCTGCATAAAACCAGAGATTGAAATGAGCACAGATAAAGTTCCTTAAGCCAAATATGGAATAGACAAGAGCTACTCCTTGCTGAACGAAATGGACTCAACACCGCATATTAAACGCCTAAGAATGTACCTGACTAGTAAGTATCTTAAAACCTATGGATTGCTATGTCTCCGAAAGAGAATCAAGCATGTGTACAGAGGCATAAACGCAGCAGTGATAGGATTGGAGAGGTTTGGTGAGCAAATGAAGACCCTTTGAAATCATATTGCATGGTACCCATTACACGGGTCTCAACTCTCTAGTTTTAAGGTATTCTTCCTTCAGCTAAAACATGCATGTGGAACCCAGAGTATGATCAACCGTGTTAACGGGAGATGTGTTCAAATATTTCTCAGTTTTCCTATCCTGGTACTCGGGTGCAACATTCCAGATGCTTTACTAACACTCTCCCCACTTAAAGAGTCAGCGCCTTTAACCTCCGGTTTGGCCCAATTTGCAATTTCTGCGGAAGATGAACAGGAATAGGGAGAACCAATGAGAGACTAGCTGGAGGTGTCTGGACGGGCAAATTTAACTCTCATTTCCCACCAGGAAGAGGAAATAACCAAAGGCTCAGCGTGCTGTGCCGGAACGATATTAGGGCCTGAAGCCATCCTGCAGTGTTGCGGCCAGATCAAAAGAAAGCGAGTTGAAGACAGGGGCTCAGGGGCACTGTAATTCACAAACCTGCAGAGTTATAAATGACAGCTATCGTCCAAAAATATACTGAAGTAAGGCTGCCAAGAGGACTTGAAAGCGGGGCAGAATTGCAGGAAACCGATTTCAGGAGGTAGACTGGAATTGCATTGAAAGCATAGGAAAAGAGGCAGAACGTCCACAATGATGCACTTGGCCAAAAAGGGCGTATGCGTTTTTTCCTGAATATATTCATTAAAAAACGCATACGCACTTTATGGCCAACCATGCAAGCTTGCAAAGAAAATCTGCACTACAATGAAGTCTCACTTCCCCCCGGTCAAAAGGGCCATCTGAAAAAAGTGTAAAATCCAGAAAGGCAGGACAGGCCATGGAGAACTGGGAGCCTTGTTATGCTGATGGGCGGGATGTAAATTGCCAACAGACACTCCGGAGAAGTGTATGGTGTTTCCTGAAACATCTAAAAAACAAAGCAACAGAGCCTAGGGCACTTCCACTTATGGTCCTATAGCTTAGGGAAATTAAAATCAAAAAGACACAGCCACCCCAAAGTTTGGGACGCCTCTGTTTACAAGAACCTCGTTTACCGTACAAGTTCAATATCACAGAAAGTGAAAAATGGATAAAGAACTTGTGGTACTTACGTACAATGCAGTATCACTCAGCAATGAAATCTATGTCATCAGGCCCGTAGCAGCATAATGAGTGGATTCAGGTACGATGATTCTAACTGAAATAAGTCACACAGAAAAAGAAACATCATAAGATATCACTAATACACGGAATGTAAACTTGGCTACACAGGAACTGAATTCCAAAACAGAACAGGGTCTCAAATTTAGAAAACCAACTTATGCTTGCTTAAGGGGAAAGGTGAGTTGGGGTGCTGCATAAAACCAGAGATTGAAATGAGCACAGATAAAGTTCCTTAAGCCAAATATGGAATAGACAAGAGCTACTCCTTGCTCAACGAAATGGACTCAACACCGCATATTAAACGCCTATAAATGTACCTGACTAGTAAGTATCTTAAAACCTATGGATTGCTATGTCTCCGAAAGAGAATCAAGCATGTGTACAGGGGTATAAACGCAGCAGTGATAGGATTGGAGAGGTTCGGTGAGCAAATGAAGACCCTTTGAAGTCATATTAAACGGTACCCATTACACGGGTCTCAACTCTCCAGCTTTAAGGTATTCTTCCTTCAGCTAAAACATGCATGTGGAACCCAGAGTATGATCAACCGTGTGAACGGGAGACATGTTAAAATATGTCTCAGTTTTCCTCCCCTGGTACTCGGGTGCAACATTCCAGACGCTTTACTAACACCCTCCCCACTTGGAGAGTCAGCGCCTTTAACCTCCTGTTTGGCCCAGTTTGCAATTTCTGCGGAAGATGAACAGGAATAGGGAGAACCAATGAGAGACTAGCTGGAGGTGTCTGGACGGGCAAATTTAACTCTCATTTCCCACCAGGAAGAGGAAATAACCAAAGGCTCAGCGTGCTGTGCCGGAACCATATTAGGGCCTGAAGCCATCCTGCGGTGTTGCGGCCAGCTCAAAAGAAAGCGAGTTGAAGAAAGGAGCTCAGGGACACTGTAATTCACAAACCTGCAGAGTTATAAATGACAGCTACCGTCCAAAAATATACTGAAGTAAGGCTGCCAAGAGGACTTAAAAGCGGGGCAGAATTGCAGGAAACCAATTTCAGGAGGTAGACTGGAATTGCATTGAAAGCATAGGGAAAGAGGCAGAACGTCCACAATGATGCACTTGGCCAAAAAGGGCGTATGCATTTTTCCTGAATATATTCAGGAAAAAACGCATACGCCCTTTTTGGCCAACCAAGCAAGCTTGCAAAGGAAATCTGCACTACAATGAAGTCTCACTTCCCCCCGGTCAAAAGAGCCATCTGAAAAAAGTGTAAAATCCAGAAAGGCAGGACAGGCCATGGAGAACTGGGAGCCTTGTTATGCTGATGGGCGGGATGTAAATTGCCAACAGACACTCGGGAGAAGTGTACGGTGTTTCATGAAACATCTAAGAAACAAAGCAACAGAGCCTAGGGCACTTCCACTTATGGTCCTATAGCTTAGGGAAATTAAAATCAAAAAGACACAGCCACCCCAAAGTTTGGGACGCCTCTGTTTACAAGAACCTCGTTTACCGTACAAGTTCAATATCACAGAAAGTGAAAAATGGATAAAGAACTTGTGGTACTTACGTACAATGCAGTATCACTCAGCAATGAAATCTATGTCATCAGGCCCGTAGCAGCATAATGAGTGGATTCAGGTACGATGATTCTAACTGAAATAAGTCACACAGAAAAAGAAACATCATAAGATATCAGTAATACACGGAATGTAAACTTGGCTACACAGGAACTGAATTACAGAACAGAACAGGGTCTCAAATTTAGAAAACCAACTTATGCTTGCTTAAGGGGAAAGGTGAGTTGGGGTGCTGCATAAAACCAGAGATTGAAATGAGCACAGATAAAGTTCCTTAAGCCAAATATGGAATAGACAAGAGCTACTCCTTGCTCAACGAAATGGACTCAACACCCCATATTAAACGCCTAAGAATGTACCTGACTAGTAAGTATCTTAAAACCTATGGATTGCTATGTCACCGAAAGAGAATCAAGCATGTGTACAGGGGCATAAACGTAGCAGTGATAGATTTGGAGAGGTTCGGTGAGCAAATGAATACCCTTTGAAGACATATTGCATGGTACCCATTCCACGGGTCTCAACTCTCCAGGTTTAAGGTATTCTTCCTTCAGCTAAAACATGCATGTGGAACCTAAAGTATGATCAATCATGTGAACGGGAGACGTGTTCAAATATGTCTCAGTTTTCCTCCCCTGGTACTCGGGTGCAACATTCAAGACGCTTTACTAACACTCTCCCCACTTGGAGAGTCAGCGCCTTTAACCTCCTGTTTGGCCCAGTTTGCAATTTCTGCGGAAGATGAACAGGAATAGGGAGAACCAATGAGAGACTAGCTGGAGGTGTCTGGACGGGCAAATTTAACTCTCATTTCCCACCAGGAAGAGGAATTAACCAAAGGCTCAGCATACCGTGCCGGAACCAGATTAGGGCCTGAAGCCATCCTGCGGTGTTGCGGCCAGCTCAAAAGAAACCGAGTTGAAGAAAGGAGCTCAGGGGCACTGTAATTCACAAACCTGCAGAGTTATAAATGACAGCTATCGTCCAAAAATATACTGAAGTAAGGCTGCCAAGAGGACTTGAAAGCGGGGCAGAATTGCAGGAAACCGATTTCAGGAGGTAGACTGGAATTGCATTGAAAGCATAGGAAAAGAGGCAGAACGTCCACAATGATGCATTTGGCCAAAAAGGGCGTATGCGTTTTTTCCTGAATATATTCAGGAAAAAACGCATACGCCCTTTTTGGCCAACCAAGCAAGCTTGCAAAGGAAATCTGCACTACAATGAAGTCTCACTTCCCCCCGGTCAAAAGGGCCATCTGAAAAAAGTGTAAAATCCAGAAAGGCAGGACAGGCCATGGAGAACTGGGAGCCTTGTTATGCTGATGGGCGGGATGTAAATTGCCAACAGACACTCGGGAGAAGTGTATGGTGTTTCCTGAAACATCTAAAAAACAAAGCAACAGAGCCTAGGGCACTTCCACTTATGGTCCTATAGCTTAGGGAAATTAAAATCAAAAAGACACAGCCACCCCAAAGTTTGGAACGTCTCTGTTTACAAGAACCTCGTTTACAGTACAAGTACAACATCGCAGAAAGTGAAAAATGGATAAAGAAGTTGTGGTATTTACTTACAAAGCAATATCACTCAGCAGTGAAATCTATATCATCAGGCCCTTAGCAGCACAATGAGTGGATTCAGGTATGATGATTCTAACTGAAATAAGTCACACAGAAAAAGAAACATCATAAGATATCAGTAATACACGGAATGTAAACTTGGCTACACAGGAACTGAATTACAGAACAGAACAGGGTCTCAAATTTAGAAAACCAACTTATGCTTGCTTAAGGGTAAAGGTGAATTGGGGTGCTGCATAAAACCAGAGATTGAAATGAGCACAGATAAAGTTCCTTAAGCCAAATATGGAATAGACAAGAGCTACTCCTTGCTGAACGAAATGGACTCAACACCGCATATTAAACGCCTAAGAATGTACCTGACTAGTAAGTATCTTAAAACCTATGGATTGCTATGTCTCCGAAAGAGAATCAAGCATGTGTACAGAGGCATAAACGCAGCAGTGATAGGATTGGAGAGGTTTGGTGAGCAAATGAAGACCCTTTGAAATCATATTGCATGGTACCCATTACACGGGTCTCAACTCTCTAGTTTTAAGGTATTCTTCCTTCAGCTAAAACATGCATGTGGAACCCAGAGTATGATCAACCGTGTTAACGGGAGATGTGTTCAAATATTTCTCAGTTTTCCTATCCTGGTACTCGGGTGCAACATTCCAGATGCTTTACTAACACTCTCCCCACTTAAAGAGTCAGCGCCTTTAACCTCCGGTTTGGCCCAATTTGCAATTTCTGCGGAAGATGAACAGGAATAGGGAGAACCAATGAGAGACTAGCTGGAGGTGTCTGGACGGGCAAATTTAACTCTCATTTCCCACCAGGAAGAGGAAATAACCAAAGGCTCAGCGTGCTGTGCCGGAACCATATTAGGGCCTGAAGCCATCCTGCAGTGTTGCGGCCAGATCAAAAGAAAGCGAGTTGAAGACAGGGGCTCAGGGGCACTGTAATTCACAAACCTGCAGAGTTATAAATGACAGCTATCGTCCAAAAATATACTGAAGTAAGGCTGCCAAGAGGACTTGAAAGCGGGGCAGAATTGCAGGAAACCGATTTCAGGAGGTAGACTGGAATTGCATTGAAAGCATAGGAAAAGAGGCAGAACGTCCACAATGATGCACTTGGCCAAAAAGGGCGTATGCGTTTTTTCCTGAATATATTCATTAAAAAACGCATACGCCCTTTATGGCCAACCATGCAAGCTTGCAAAGAAAATCTGCACTACAATGAAGTCTAACTTCCACCCGGTCAAAAGGGCCATCTGAAAAAAGTGTAAAATCCAGAAAGGCAGGACAGGCCATGGAGAACTGGGAGCCTTGTTATGCTGATGGGCGGGATGTAAATTGCCAACAGACACTCGTGAGAAGTGTACGGTGTTTCCTGAAACATCTAAGAAACAAAGCAACAGAGCCTAGGGCACTTCCACTTATGGTCCTATAGCTTAGGGAAATTAAAATCAAAAAGACACAGCCACCCCAAAGTTTGGGACGCCTCTGTTTACCAGAACCTCGTTTACCATACAAGTTCAACATCGCAGAAAGTGAAAAATGGATAAAGAAGTTGTGGTATTTACTTACAAAGCAATATCACTCAGCAATGAAATCTATGTCATCAGGCCCTTAGCAGCACAATGAGTGGATTCAGGTATGATGATTCTAACTGAAATAAGTCACACAGAAAAAGAAACATCATAAGATATCTGTAATACACGGAATGTAAACTTGGCTACACAGGAACTGAATTACAGAACAGAACAGGGTCTCAAATTTAAAAAACCAACTTATGCTTGCTTAAGGGGAAAGGTGAGTTGGGGTGCTGCATAAAACCAGAGATTGAAATGAACACAGATAAAGTTCCTTAAGCCAAATATGGAATAGACAAGAGCTACTCCTTGCTCAACGAAATGGACTCAACACCCCATATTAAACGCCTAAGAATGTACCTGACTAGTAAGTATCTTAAAACCTATGGAATGCTATGTCTCCAAAAGAGAATCAAGCGTGTGTACAGGGGCAGAAACGCAGCAGTGATAGGATTGGAGAGGTTCCGTGAGCAAATGAAGACCCTTTGAAGTCATATTGCATGGTACCCATTCCAGGGGTCTCAACTCTCAAGGTTTAAGGTATTCTTCCTTCAGCTAAAACATGCATGTGGAACCCGGAGTATGATCAACTGTGTGAACGGGAGACGTGTTCAAATATGTCTCAGTTTTCCTCCCCTGGTACTCGGGTGCAACATTCCAGACGCTTTACTAACACTCTCCCCACTTGGATAGTCAGCGCCTTTAACCTCCTGTTTGGCCCAGTTTGCAATTTCTGCGGAAGATGAACAGGAATAGGGAGAACCAATGAGAGACTAGCTGGAGGTGTCGGGACAGGCAAATTTAACTCTCATTTCCCACCAGGAAGAGGAAATAACCAAAGGCTCAGCGTGCCGTGCCGGAACCAGATTAGGGCCTGAAGCCATCCTGCGGTGTTGCGGCCAGCTCAAAAGAAAGCGAGTTGAAGAAAGGAGCTCAGGGGCACTGCAATTCACAAACCTGCAGAGTTATAAATGACAGCTATGGTCCAAAAATATACTGAAGTAAGGCTGCCAAGAGGACTTGAAAGCGGGGCAGAATTGCAGGAAACCGATTTCAGGAGGTAGACTGGAATTGCATTGAAAGCATAGGAAAAGAGGCAGAACGTCCACAATGATGCACTTGGCCAAAAAGGGCGTATGCGTTTTTTCCTGAATATATTCAGGAAAAAACGCATACGCACTTTTTGGCCAACCAAGCAAGCTTGCAAAGGAAATCTGCACTACAATGAAGTCTCACTTCCCCCCGGTCAAAAGGGCCATCTGAAAAAAGTGTAAAATCCAGAAAGGCAGGACAGGCCATGGAGAACTGGGAGCCTTGTTATGCTGATGGGCGGGATGTAAATTGCCAACAACCACTCGGGAGAAGTGTATGGTGTTTCCTGAAACATCTAAAAAACAAAGCAACAGAACCTAGGGCACTTCCACTTATGGTCCTATAGATTAAGGAAATTAAAATCAAAAAGACACAGCCACCCCAAAGTTTGGGACGCCTCTGTTTACAAGAACCTCGTTTACAGTACAAGTTCAACATCGCAGAAAGTGAAAAATGGATAAAGAAGTTGTGGTATTTACTTACAAAGCAATATCACTCAGCAATGAAATCTATGTCATCAGGCCCTTAGCAGCACAATGAGTGGATTCAGGTACGATGATTCTAACTGAAATAAGTCACACAGAAAAAGAAACATCATAAGATATCAGTAATACACGGAATGTAAACTTGGCTACACAGGAACTGAATTACAGAACAGAACAGGGTCTCAAATTTAGAAAACCAACTTATGCTTGCTTAAGGCGAAAGGTGAGTTGGGGTGCTGCATTAAACCAGAGATTGAAATGAGCACAGATAAAGTTCCTTAAGCCAAATATGGAATAGACCAGAGCTACTCCCTGCTCAACGAAATGGACTCAACACCCCATATTAAACGCCTAAGTATGTACCTGACTAGTAAGTATCTTAAAACCTATGGATTGCTATGTCTCGGAAAGAGAATCAAGCCTGTGTACAGGGTCATAAACGCAGCAGTGATAGGATTGGAGAGGTTCGGTGAGCAAATGAAGACCCTTTGAAGTCATATTGCATGGTACCCATTCCACGGGTCTCAACTCTCCAGGTTTAAGGTATTCTTCCTTCAGCTAAAACATGCATGTGGAACCTAGAGTATGATCAACCATGTGATTGGGAGACGTGTTCAAATATGTCTCAGTTTTCGTACCCTGGTATTCGGGTGCAACATTCCAGACGCTTTACTAACACTCTCCCGACTCGGAGAGTCAATCCCTTAACCTCTTGTTTGGCCCAGTTTGCAATTTCTGCGGAAGATGAACAGGAATAGGGAGAACCAATGAGAGACTAGCTGGAGGTGTCTGGACGGGCAAATTTAACTCTCATTTCCCACCAGGAAGAGGAAATAACCAAAGGCTCAGCGTGCCGTGCCGGAACCAGATTAGGGCCTGAAGCCATCCTACGGTGTTGCGGCCAGGTCACAAGAAAGCGAGTTGTAGAAAGGAGCTCAGGGGCACTGTAATTCACAAACCTGCAGAGTTATAAATGACCGCTATCATCCAAAAATATACTGAAGTAAGGCTGCCAAGAGGACTTGAATGCGGGGCCGAATTGCAGGAAACCGATTTCAGGAGGTAGACTGGAATTGCATTGAAAGCATAGGAAAACAGGCAGAACGTCCACAATGATGTACTTGGCCAAAAAGGGCGTATGCGTTTTTTCCTGAATATATTCAGGAAAAAACGCATACGCCCTTTTTGGCCAACCAAGCAAGCTTGCAAAGGAAATGTGCACTACAATGAAGTCTCACTTCTCCCTGGTCAAAAGGGCCATCTGAAAAAAGTGTAAAATCCAGAAAGGCAGGACAGGCCATGGAGAACTGGGAGCCTTGTTATGCTGATGGGCGGGATGTAAATTGCCAACAGACACTCGGGAGAAGTGTATGGTGTTTCCTGAAACATCTAAAAAACAAAGCAACAGAGCCTAGGGCACTTCCACTTATGGCCCTATAGCTTAGGGAAATTAAAATCAAAAAGACACAGCCACCCCAAAGTTTGGGACGCCTCTGTTTACAAGAACCTCGTTTACAGTACAAGTTCAACATCGCAGAAAGTGAAAAATGGATAAAGAAGTTGTGGTATTTACTTACAAAGCAATATCACTCAGCAATGAAATCTATGTCATCAGGCCCTTAGCAGCACAATGAGTGGATTCAGGTATGATGATTCTAACTGAAATAAGTCACACAGAAAAAGAAACATCATAAGATATCAGTAATACACGGAATATAAACTTGGCTACACAGGAACTGAAATACAGAACAAAACAGGGTCTCAAATTTAGAAAACCAACTTATGTTTGCTTAAGGGTAAAGGTGAGTTGGGGTGCTGCATAAAACCAGAGATTGAAATGAGCACAGATAAAGTTCCTTAAGCCAAATATGGAATAGACAAGAGCTACTCCTTGCTCAACGAAATGGACTCAACACCCCATATTAAACGCCTAAGAATGTACCTGACTAGTAAGTATCTTAAAACCTATGGATTGCTATGTCTCGGAAAGAGAATCAAGCATGTGTACAGGGGCATAAACGCAGCAGTGATAGGATTGGAGAGGATCGGTGAGCAAATGAAGACCCTTTGAAGTCATATTGCATGGTACCCATTCCACGGGTCTCAACTCTCCAGGTTTAAGGTATTCTTCCTTCAGCTAAAACATGCATGTGGAACCTAGAGTATGATCAACCATGTGATTGGGAGACGTGTTCAAATATGTCTCAGTTTTCGTACCCTGGTACTCGGGTGCAACATTCCAGACGCTTTACTAACACTCTCCCGACTTGGAGAGTCAGTCCCTTTAACCTCTTGTTTGGCCCAGTTTGCAATTTCTGCGGAAGATGAACAGGAATAGGGAGAACCAATGAGAGACTAGCTGGAGGTGTCTGGACGGGCAAATTTAACTCTCATTTCCCACCAGGAAGAGGAAATAACCAAAGGCTCAGCGTGCCGTGCCGGAACCAGATTAGGGCCTGAAGCCATCCTGCGGTGTTGCGGCCAGGTCACAAGAAAGCGAGTTGAAGAAAGGAGCTCAGGGGCACTGTAATTCACAAACCTGCAGAGTTATAAATGACCGCTATCGTCCAAAAATATACTGAAGTAAGGCTGCCAAGAGGACTTGAATGCGGGGCAGAATTGCAGGAAACCGATTTCAGGAGGTAGACTGGAATTGCATTAAAGCATAGGAAAACAGGCAGAACGTCCACAATGATGTACTTGGCCAAAAAGGGCGTATGCGTTTTTTCCTGAATATATTCAGGAAAAAACGCATACGCCCTTTTTGGCCAACCAAGCAAGCTTGCAAAGGAAATGTGCACTACAATGAAGTCTCACTTCTCCCTGGTCAAAAGGGCCATCTGAAAAAAGTGTAAAATCCAGAAAGGCAGGACAGGCCATGGAGAACTGGGAGCCTTGTTATGCTGATGGGCGGGATGTAAATTGCCAACAGACACTCGGGAGAAGTGTATGGTGTTTCCTGAAACATCTAAAAAACAAAGCAACAGAGCCTAGGGCACTTCCACTTATGGCCCTATAGCTTAGGGAAATTAAAATCAAAAAGACACAGCCACCCCAAAGTTTGGGACGCCTCTGTTTACAAGAACCTCGTTTACAGTACAAGTTCAACATCGCAGAAAGTGAAAAATGGATAAAGAAGTTGTGGTATTTACTTACAAAGCAATATCACTCAGCAATGAAATCTATGTCATCAGGCCCTTAGCAGCACAATGAGTGGATTCAGGTATGATGATTCTAACTGAAATAAGTCACACAGAAAAAGAAACATCATAAGATATCAGTAATACACGGAATATAAACTTGGCTACACAGGAACTGAAATACAGAACAAAACAGGGTCTCAAATTTAGAAAACCAACTTATGTTTGCTTAAGGGTAAAGGTGAGTTGGGGTGCTGCATAAAACCAGAGATTGAAATGAGCACAGATAAAGTTCCTTAAGCCAAATATGGAATAGACAAGAGCTACTCCTTGCTCAACGAAATGGACTCAACACCCCATATTAAACGCCTAAGAATGTACCTGACTAGTAAGTATCTTAAAACCTATGGATTGCTATGTCTCGGAAAGAGAATCAAGCATGTGTACAGGGGCATAAACGCAGCAGTGATAGGATTGGAGAGGATCGGTGAGCAAATGAAGACCCTTTGAAGTCATATTGCATGGTACCCATTCCACGGGTCTCAACTCTCCAGGTTTAAGGTATTCTTCCTTCAGCTAAAACATGCATGTGGAACCTAGAGTATGATCAACCATGTGATTGGGAGACGTGTTCAAATATGTCTCAGTTTTCGTACCCTGGTACTCGGGTGCAACATTCCAGACGCTTTACTAACACTCTCCCGACTTAGAGAGTCAGTCCCTTTAACCTCTTGTTTGGCCCAGTTTGCAATTTCTGCGGAAGATGAACAGGAATAGGGAGAACCAATGAGAGACTAGCTGGAGGTGTCTGGACGGGCAAATTTAACTCTCATTTCCCACCAGGAAGAGGAAATAACCAAAGGCTCAGCGTGCCGTGCCGGAACCAGATTAGGGCCTGAAGCCATCCTGCGGTGTTGCGGCCAGGTCACAAGAAAGCGAGTTGAAGAAAGGAGCTCAGGGGCACTGTAATTCACAAACCTGCAGAGTTATAAATGACCGCTATCGTCCAAAAATATACTGAAGTAAGGCTGCCAAGAGGACTTGAATGCGGGGCAGAATTGCAGGAAACCGATTTCAGGAGGTAGACTGGAATTGCATTGAAAGCATAGGAAAACAGGCAGAACGTCCACAATGATGTACTTGGCCAAAAAGGGCGTATGCGTTTATTCCTGAATATATTCAGGAAAAAACGCATACGCCCTTTTTGGCCAACCAAGCAAGCTTGCAAAGGAAATGTGCACTACAATGAAGTCTCACTTCTCCCTGGTCAAAAGGGCCATCTGAAAAAAGTGTAAAATCCAGAAAGGCAGGACAGGCCATGGAGAACTGGGAGCCTTGTTATGCTGATGGGCGGGATGTAAATTGCCAACAGACACTCGGGAGAAGTGTATGGTGTTTCCTGAAACATCTAAAAAACAAAGCAACAGAGCGTAGGGCACTTCCACTTATGGTCCTATAGCTTAGGGAAATTAAAATCAAAAAGACACAGCCACCCCAAAGTTTGGGACGCCTCTGTTTACAAGAACCTCGTTTACAGTACAAGTTCAACATCGCAGAAAGTGAAAAATGGATAAAGAAGTTGTGGTATTTACTTACAAAGCAATATCACTCAGCAATGAAATCTATGTCATCAGGCCCTTAGCAGGACAATGAGTGGATTCAGGTACGATGATTATAACTGAAATAAGTCACACAGAAAAAGAAACATCATAAGATATCAGTAATACACGGAATGTAAACTTGGCTACACAGGAACTGAATTACAGAACAGAACAGGGTCTCAAATTTAGAAAACCAACTTATGCTTGCTTAAGGCGAAAGGTGAGTTGGGGTGCTGCATTAAACCAGAGATTGAAATGAGCACAGATAAAGTTCCTTAAGCCAAATATGGAATAGACCAGAGCTACTCCCTGCTCAACGAAATGGACTCAACACCCCATATTAAACGCCTAAGAATGTACCTGACTTGTAAGTATCTTAAAACCTACGGATTGCTATGTCTCCAAAAGAGAATCAAGCGTGTGTATAGGGACATAAAGGCAGCAGTGATAGGATTGGAGAGGTTCGGTGAGCAAATGAAGACCCTTTGAAGTCATATTGCATGGTACCCATTACACGGGTCTCAACTCTCCAGGTTTAAGGTATTCTTCCTTCAGCTAAAACATGCATGTGGAACCCAGAGTATGATCAACCGTGTGAACGGGATACGTGTTCAAATATGTCTCACTTTTCCTCCCCTGGTACTCGGGTGCAACATTCCAGACGCTTTACTAACACTCTCCCCACTTGGAGAGTCAGCGCCTTTAACCTCCTGTTTGGCCCAGTTTGCAATTTCTGCGGAAGATGAACAGGAATAGGGAGAACCAATGAGAGACTAGCTGGAGGTGTCTGGACGGGCATATTTAACTCTCATTTCCCACCAGGAAGAGGAAATAACCAAAGGCTCAGCGTGCCGTGCCGGAACCAGATTAGGGCCTGAAGCCATCCTGCGGTGTTGCGGCCAGCTCAAAAGAAAGCGAGTTGAAGAAAGGAGCTCGGGGCACTGTAATTCACAAACCTGCAGAGTTATAAATGACAGCTATCGTCCAAAAATAGACTGAAGTAAGGCTGCCAAGAGGACTTGAAAGCGGGGCAGAATTGCAGGAAACCAATTTCAGGAGGTAGACTGGAATTGCATTGAAAGCATAGGAAAAGAGGCAGAACGTCCACAATGATGCACTTGGCCAAAAAGGGCATATGCGTTTTTCCCTGAATATATTCAGGAAAAAACGCATACGCCCTTTTTGGCCAACCAAGCAAGCTTGCAAAGGAAATCTGCACTACAATGAAGTCTCACTTCCCCCCGGTAAAAGGGCCATCTGAACAAAGTGTAAAATCCAGAAAGGCAGGACAGGCCATGGAGAACTGGGAGCCTTGTTATGCTGATGGGCGGGATGTAAATTGCCAACAGACACTCGGGAGAAGTGTATGGTGTTTCCTGAAACATCTAAAAAACAAAGCAACAGAGCCTAGGGCACTTCCACTTATGGTCCTATAGCTTAGAGAAATTAAAATAAAAAAGACACAGCCACCCCAAAGTTTGGGACGCCTCTGTTTACAAGAACCTCGTTTACAGTGCAAGTTCAACATCGCAGAAAGTGAAAAATGGATAAAGAAGTTGTGGTATTTACTTACAAAGCAATATCACTCAGCAATGAAATCTATGTCATCAGGCCCTTAGCAGCACAATGAGTGGATTCAGGTATGATGATTCTAACTGAGATAAGTCACACAGAAATAGAAACATCATAAGATATCAGTAATACACGGAATGTAAACTTGGCTACACAGGAACTGAATTACAGAACAGAACAGGGTCTCAAATTTAGAAAACCAACTTATGCTTGCTTAAGGGGAAAGGTGAGTTGGGGTGCTGCATAAAACCAGAGATTGAAATGAGCACAGATAAAGTTCCTTAAGCCAAATATGGAATAGACAAGAGCTACTCCTTACTCAACGAAATGGACTCAACACCGCCTATTAAATGCCTAAGAATGTACCTGACTAGTAAGTATCTTAAAACCTATGGATTGCTATGTCTCCGAAAGAGAATCAAGCATGTGTACAGGGGCATAAGTGCAGCAGTGATAGGATTGGAGAGGTTCGGTGAGCAAATGAAGACCCTTTGAAGTCATATTGCATGGTACCCATTCCACGGGTTTCAACTTCCCAGGTTTAAGGTATTCTTCCTTCAGCTAAAACATGCATGTGGAACCTAGAGTACGATCAACCATGTGATCGGGAGACGTGTTCAAATATGTCTCAGTTTTCGTACCCTGGTAGTCGGGTGCAACATTCCAGACGCTTTACTAACACTCTCCCGACTTGGAGAGTCAGTCCCTTTAACCTCCTGCTTGGCCCAGTTTGCAATTTCTGCGGAAGATGAACAGGAATAGGGAGAACCAATGAGAGACTAGCTGGAGGTGTCTGGACGGGCAAATTTAACTCTCATTTCCCACCAGGAAGAGGAAATAACCAAAGGCTCAGCGTGCCGTGCCGGAACCAGAGTAGGGCCTGAAGCCATCCTGCGGTGTTGCGTCCAGCTCAAAAGAAAGCGAGTTGAAGAAAGGAGCTCAGGGGCACTGTAATTCACAAACCTGCAGAGTTATAAATGACAGCTATCGTCCAAAAATATACTGAAGTAAGGCTGCCAAGAGGACTTGAAAGCGGGGCAGAATTGCAGGAAACCGATTTCAGGAGGTAGACTGGAATTGCATTGAAAGCATAGGAAAAGAGGCAGAACGTCCACAATGATGCACTTGGCCAAAAAGGGCGTATGAGGTTTTTCCTGAATATATTCAGGAAAAAACGCATACGCACTTTTTGGCCAAACAAGCAAGCTTGCAAAGGAAATCTGCACTACAATGAAGTCTCACTTCCCCCCGGTCAAAAGGGCCATCTGAAAAAAGTGTAAAATCCAGAAAGGCAGGACAGGCCATGGAGAACTGGGAGCCTTGTTATGCTGATGGGCGGGATGTAAATTGCCAACAGACACTCGGGAGAAGTGTATGGTGTTTCCTGAAACATCTAAAAAACAAAGCAACAGAGCCTAGGGCACTTCCACTTATGGTCCTAGAGCTAGGGAAATTAAAATCAAAAGGACACAGCCACCCCAAAGTTTGGGACGCCTCTGTTTACAAGAACGTCGTTTACAGTACAAGTTCAACATCGCAGAAAGTGAAAAATGGATAAAGAAGTTGTGGTATTTACTTACAAAGCAATATCACTCAGCAATGAAATCTATGTCATCAGGCCCTTAACAGCACAATGAGTGGATTCAGGTATGATGATTCTAACTGAAATAAGTCACACAGAAAAAGAAACATCATAAGATATCAGTAATACACGGAATGTAAACTTGGCTACACAGGAACTGAATGACAGAACAGAACAGGGTCTCAAATTTAGAAAACCAACTTATGCTTGCTACGGGTAAAGGTGAGTTGGGGTGCTGCATAAAACCAGAGATTGAAATGAGCACAGATAAAGTTCCTTAAGCCAAATATGGAATAGACAAGAGCTACTCCTTGCTCAACGAAATGGCCTCAACACCCCATATTAAACGCCTAAGAATGTACCTGACTAGTAAGTATCTTAAAACCTATGCATTGCTATGTCTCCGAAAGCGAATCAAGCATGTGTACAGGGGCATAAACGCAGCAGTGATAGGATTGGAGCGGTTCGGTGAGCAAATGAAGACCCTTTGAAGTCATATTGCATGGTACCCATTCCACGGGTTTCAACTACCCAGGTTTAAGGTATTCTTCCTTCAGCTAAAACATGCATGTGGAACCTAGAGTATGATCAACCATGTGATCGGGAGACGTGTTCAAATATGTCTCAGTTTTCGTACCCTGGTACTCGGGTGCAACATTCCAGACGCTTTACTAACACTCTCCCCACTTGGAGAGTCAGCGCCTTTAACCTCCTGTTTGGCCCAGTTTGCAATTTCTGCGGAAGATGAACAGGAATAGGGAGAACCAATGAGAGACTAGCTGGAGGTGTCTGGACGGGCAAATTTAACTCTCATTTCCCACCAGGAAGAGGAAATAACCAAAGGCTCAGCGTGCCGTGACGGAACCAGATTAGGGCCTGAAGCCATTCTGCGGTGTTGCGGCCAGCTCAAAATAAAGGGAGTTAAAGAAAGGAGCTCAGGGGCACTGTAATTCACAAACCTGCAGAGTTATAAATGACAGCTATCGTCCAAAAATAGACTGAAGTAAGGCTGCCAAGAGGACTTGAAAGCCGGGCAGAATTGCAGGAAACCGATTTCAGGAGGTAGACTGGAATTGCATTGAAAGCATAGGAAAAGAGGCAGAACGTCTACAATGATGCAGTTGGCCAAAAAGGGCGTATGCGTTTTTTCCTGAATATATTCAGGAAAAAACGCATAGGCCCTTTTTGGCCAACCAAGCAAGCTTGCAAAGGAAATCTGCACTACAATGAAGTCTCACTTCCCCCCTGTCAAAAGGGCCATCTGAAAAAAGTGTAAAATCCAGAAAGGCAGGACAGGCCATGGAGAACTGGGAGCCTTGTTATGCTGATGGGCGGGATGTAAATTGCCAACAGACACTCGGGAGAAGTGTATGGTGTTTCCTGAAACACTAAAAAACAAAGCAACAGAGCCTAGGGCACTTCCACTTATGGTCCTATAGCTTAGGGAAATTAAAATCAAAAAGACACAGCCACCCCAAAGTTTGGGACGCCTCTGTTTACAAGAACCTTATTTACCGTACATGTTCAATATCACAGAAAGTGAAAAATGGATAAAGAACTTGTGGTACTTACGTACAATGCAGTATCACTCAGCAATGAAATCTATGTCATCAGGCCCGTAGCAGCATAATGAGTGGATTCAGGTACGATGATTCTAACTGAAATAAGTCACACAGAAAAAGAAACATCATAAGATATCACTAATACACGGAATGTAAACTTGGCTACACAGGAACTGAATTCCAAAACAGAACAGGATCTCAAATTTAGAAAACCAACTTATGCTTGCTTAAGGGGAAAGGTGAGTTGGGGTGCTGCATAAAACCAGAGATTGAAATGAGCACAGATAAAGTTCCTTAAGCCAAATATGGAATAGACAAGAGCTACTCCTTGCTCAACGATATGGACTCAACACCCCATATTAAACACCTAAGAATGTACCTGACTAGTAAGTATCTTAAAACCTATGGATTGCTATGTCTCCAAAAGAGAATCAAGTGTGTGTACAGGGGCAAAAAAGCAGCAGTGATAGGATTGGAGTGGTTCGTTGAGCAAATGAAGACCCTTTGAAGTCATATTGCATGGTACCCATTCCACGGGTCTCAAATCTCCAGGTTTAAGGTATTCTTCCTTCAGCTAAAACATGCATGTGGAACCCAGAGTATGATCAACCGTGTGAACGGGATACGTGTTCAAATATGTCTCACTTTTCCTCCCCTGGTACTCGGGTGCAACATTCCAGACGCTTTAGTAACACTCTCCCCACTTGGAGAGTCAGAGCCTTTAACCTCCTGTTTGGCCCAGTTTGCAATTTCTGCGGAAGATTAACAGGAACAGCGAGAACCAATGAGAGGCTAGCTGGAGGTGTCTGGACGGGAAAATTTAACTCTAATTTCCCACCAGGAAGAGGAATTAACCAAAGGCTCAGCGTGCCGTGCCGGAACCAGAGTAGGGCCTGAAGCCATCCTGCAGTGTTGCGGCCAGGTCACAAGAAAGAGAGTTGAAGAAAGGAGCTCAGGGGCACTGTAATTCACAAACCTGCAGAGTTATAAATGACAGCTATCGTCCAAAAATAGACTGAAGTAAGGCTGCCAAGAGGACTTGAAAGCGGGGCAGAATTGCAGGAAACCGATTTCAGGAGGTAGACTGGAATTGCATTGAAAGCATAGGAAAAGAGGCAGAACGTCCACAATGATGCACTTGGCCAAAAAGGGCGTATGCATTTTTTCCTGAATATATTCAGGAAAAAACGCATACGCCCTTTTTGGCCAAACAAGCAAGCTTGCAAAGGAAATCTGCACTACAATGAAGTCTCACTTCCCCCCCGGTCAAAAGGGCCATCTGAAAAAAGTGTAAAATCCAGAAAGGCAGGACAGGCCATGGAGAACTGGGAGCCTTGTTATGCTGATGGGCGGGATGTAAATTTCCAACAGACACTCGGGAGAAGTGTATGGTGTTTCCTGAAACATCTAAAAAACAAAGCAACAGAGCCTAGGGCACTTCCACTTATGGTCCTATAGCTTAGGGAAATTAAAATCAAAAAGACACAGCCACCCCAAAGTTTGGGACGCCTCTGTTTACAAGAACCTCGTTTACAGTACAAGTTCAACATCGCAGAAAGTGAAAAATGGATAAAGAAGTTGTGGTATTTACTTACAAAGCAATATCACTCAGCAATGAAATCTATGTCATCAGGCCCTTAGCAGCACAATGAGTGGATTCAGGTATGATGATTCTAACTGAAATAAGTCACACAGAAAAAGAAACATCATAAGATATCAGTAATACACGGAATATAAACTTGGCTACACAGGAACTGAAATACAGAACAAAACAGGGTCTCAAATTTAGAAAACCAACTTATGTTTGCTTAAGGGTAAAGGTGAGTTGGGGTGCTGCATAAAACCAGAGATTGAAATGAGCACAGATAAAGTTCCTTAAGCCAAATATGGAATAGACAAGAGCTACTCCTTGCTCAACGAAATGGACTCAACACCCCATATTAAACGCCTAAGAATGTACCTGACTAGTAAGTATCTTAAAACCTATGGATTGCTATGTCTCGGAAAGAGAATCAAGCATGTGTACAGGGGCATAAACGCAGCAGTGATAGGATTGGAGAGGATCGGTGAGCAAATGAAGACCCTTTGAAGTCATATTGCATGGTACCCATTCCACGGGTCTCAACTACCCAGGTTTAAGGTATTCTTCCTTCAGCTAAAACATGCATGTGGAACCTAGAGTATGATCAACCATGTGATTGGGAGACGTGTTCAAATATGTCTCAGTTTTCGTACCCTGGTACTCGGGTGCAACATTCCAGACGCTTTACTAACACTCTCCCGACTTGGAGAGTCAGTCCCTTTAACCTCTTGTTTGGCCCAGTTTGCAATTTCTGCGGAAGATGAACAGGAATAGGGAGAACCAATGAGAGACTAGCTGGAGGTGTCTGGACGGGCAAATTTAACTCTCATTTCCCACCAGGAAGAGGAAATAACCAAAGGCTCAGCGTGCCGTGCCGGAACCAGATTAGGGCCTGAAGCCATCCTGCGGTGTTGCGGCCAGGTCACAAGAAAGCGAGTTGAAGAAAGGAGCTCAGGGGCACTGTAATTCACAAACCTGCAGAGTTATAAATGACCGCTATCGTCCAAAAATATACTGAAGTAAGGCTGCCAAGAGGACTTGAATGCGGGGCAGAATTGCAGGAAACCGATTTCAGGAGGTAGACTGGAATTGCATTGAAAGCATAGGAAAACAGGCAGAACGTCCACAATGATGTACTTGGCCAAAAAGGGCGTATGCGTTTATTCCTGAATATATTCAGGAAAAAACGCATACGCCCTTTTTGGCCAACCAAGCAAGCTTGCAAAGGAAATGTGCACTACAATGAAGTCTCACTTCTCCCTGGTCAAAAGGGCCATCTGAAAAAAGTGTAAAATCCAGAAAGGCAGGACAGGCCATGGAGAACTGGGATCCTTGTTATGCTGATGGGCGGGATGTAAATTGCCAACAGACACTCGGGAGAAGTGTATGGTGTTTCCTGAAACATCTAAAAAACAAAGCAACAGAGCGTAGGGCACTTCCACTTATGGTCCTATAGCTTAGGGAAATTAAAATCAAAAAGACACAGCCACCCCAAAGTTTGGGACGCCTCTGTTTACAAGAACCTCGTTTACAGTACAAGTTCAACATCGCAGAAAGTGAAAAATGGATAAAGAAGTTGTGGTATTTACTTACAAAGCAATATCACTCAGCAATGAAATCTATGTCATCAGGCCCTTAGCAGCACAATGAGTGGATTCAGGTACGATGATTCTAACTGAAATAAGTCACACAGAAAAAGAAACATCATAAGATATCAGTAATACACGGAATGTAAACTTGGCTACACAGGAACTGAATTACAGAACAGAACAGGGTCTCAAATTTAGAAAACCAACTTATGCTTGCTTAAGGCGAAAGGTGAGTTGGGGTGCTGCATTAAACCAGAGATTGAAATGAGCACAGATAAAGTTCCTTAAGCCAAATATGGAATAGACCAGAGCTACTCCCTGCTCAACGAAATGGACTCAACACCCCATATTAAACGCCTAAGTATGTACCTGACTAGTAAGTATCTTAAAACCTATGGTTTGCTATGTCTCGGAAAGAGAATCAAGCCTGTGTACAGGGGCATAAACGCAGCAGTGATAGGATTGGAGAGGTTCGGTGAGCAAATGAAGACCCTTTGAAGTCATATTGCATGGTACCCATTCCACGGGTCTCAACTCTCCAGGTTTAAGGTATTCTTCCTTCAGCTAAAACATGCATGTGGAACCTAGAGTATGATCAACCATGTGATTGGGAGACGTGTTCAAATATGTCTCAGTTTTCGTACCCTGGTATTCGGGTGCAACATTCCAGACGCTTTACTAACACTCTCCCGACTCGGAGAGTCAATCCCTTAACCTCTTGTTTGGCCCAGTTTGCAATTTCTGCGGAAGATGAACAGGAATAGGGAGAACCAATGAGAGACTAGCTGGAGGTGTCTGGACGGGCAAATTTAACTCTCATTTCCCACCAGGAAGAGGAAATAACCAAAGGCTCAGCGTGCCGTGCCGGAACCAGATTAGGGCCTGAAGCCATCCTACGGTGTTGCGGCCAGGTCACAAGAAAGCGAGTTGTAGAAAGGAGCTCAGGGGCACTGTAATTCACAAACCTGCAGAGTTATAAATGACCGCTATCATCCAAAAATATACTGAAGTAAGGCTGCCAAGAGGACTTGAATGCGGGGCCGAATTGCAGGAAACCGATTTCAGGAGGTAGACTGGAATTGCATTGAAAGCATAGGAAAACAGGCAGAACGTCCACAATGATGTACTTGGCCAAAAAGGGCGTATGCGTTTTTTCCTGAATATATTCAGGAAAAAACGCATACGCCCTTTTTGGCCAACCAAGCAAGCTTGCAAAGGAAATGTGCACTACAATGAAGTCTCACTTCTCCCTGGTCAAAAGGGCCATCTGAAAAAAGTGTAAAATCCAGAAAGGCAGGACAGGCCATGGAGAACTGGGAGCCTTGTTATGCTGATGGGCGGGATGTAAATTGCCAACAGACACTCGGGAGAAGTGTATGGTGTTTCCTGAAACATCTAAAAAACAAAGCAACAGAGCCTAGGGCACTTCCACTTATGGCCCTATAGCTTAGGGAAATTAAAATCAAAAAGACACAGCCACCCCAAAGTTTGGGACGCCTCTGTTTACAAGAACCTCGTTTACAGTACAAGTTCAACATCGCAGAAAGTGAAAAATGGATAAAGAAGTTGTGGTATTTACTTACAAAGCAATATCACTCAGCAATGAAATCTATGTCATCAGGCCCTTAGCAGCACAATGAGTGGATTCAGGTATGATGATTCTAACTGAAATAAGTCACACAGAAAAAGAAACATCATAAGATATCAGTAATACACGGAATATAAACTTGGCTACACAGGAACTGAAATACAGAACAAAACAGGGTCTCAAATTTAGAAAACCAACTTATGTTTGCTTAAGGGTAAAGGTGAGTTGGGGTGCTGCATAAAACCAGAGATTGAAATGAGCACAGATAAAGTTCCTTAAGCCAAATATGGAATAGACAAGAGCTACTCCTTGCTCAACGAAATGGACTCAACACCCCATATTAAACGCCTAAGAATGTACCTGACTAGTAAGTATCTTAAAACCTATGGATTGCTATGTCTCGGAAAGAGAATCAAGCATGTGTACAGGGGCATAAACGCAGCAGTGATAGGATTGGAGAGGATCGGTGAGCAAATGAAGACCCTTTGAAGTCATATTGCATGGTACCCATTCCACGGGTCTCAACTCTCCAGGTTTAAGGTATTCTTCCTTCAGCTAAAACATGCATGTGGAACCTAGAGTATGATCAACCATGTGATTGGGAGACGTGTTCAAATATGTCTCAGTTTTCGTACCCTGGTACTCGGGTGCAACATTCCAGACGCTTTACTAACACTCTCCCGACTTGGAGAGTCAGTCCCTTTAACCTCTTGTTTGGCCCAGTTTGCAATTTCTGCGGAAGATGAACAGGAATAGGGAGAACCAATGAGAGACTAGCTGGAGGTGTCTGGACGGGCAAATTTAACTCTCATTTCCCACCAGGAAGAGGAAATAACCAAAGGCTCAGCGTGCCGTGCCGGAACCAGATTAGGGCCTGAAGCCATCCTGCGGTGTTGCGGCCAGGTCACAAGAAAGCGAGTTGAAGAAAGGAGCTCAGGGGCACTGTAATTCACAAACCTGCAGAGTTATAAATGACCGCTATCGTCCAAAAATATACTGAAGTAAGGCTGCCAAGAGGACTTGAATGCGGGGCAGAATTGCAGGAAACCGATTTCAGGAGGTAGACTGGAATTGCATTGAAAGCATAGGAAAACAGGCAGAACGTCCACAATGATGTACTTGGCCAAAAAGGGCGTATGCGTTTATTCCTGAATATATTCAGGAAAAAACGCATACGCCCTTTTTGGCCAACCAAGCAAGCTTGCAAAGGAAATGTGCACTACAATGAAGTCTCACTTCTCCCTGGTCAAAAGGGCCATCTGAAAAAAGTGTAAAATCCAGAAAGGCAGGACAGGCCATGGAGAACTGGGAGCCTTGTTATGCTGATGGGCGGGATGTAAATTGCCAACAGACACTCGGGAGAAGTGTATGGTGTTTCCTGAAACATCTAAAAAACAAAGCAACAGAGCGTAGGGCACTTCCACTTATGGTCCTATAGCTTAGGGAAATTAAAATCAAAAAGACACAGCCACCCCAAAGTTTGGGACGCCTCTGTTTACAAGAACCTCGTTTACAGTACAAGTTCAACATCGCAGAAAGTGAAAAATGGATAAAGAAGTTGTGGTATTTACTTACAAAGCAATATCACTCAGCAATGAAATCTATGTCATCAGGCCCTTAGCAGCACAATGAGTGGATTCAGGTACGATGATTCTAACTGAAATAAGTCACACAGAAAAAGAAACATCATAAGATATCAGTAATACACGGAATGTAAACTTGGCTACACAGGAACTGAATTACAGAACAGAACAGGGTCTCAAATTTAGAAAACCAACTTATGCTTGCTTAAGGCGAAAGGTGAGTTGGGGTGCTGCATTAAACCAGAGATTGAAATGAGCACAGATAAAGTTCCTTAAGCCAAATATGGAATAGACCAGAGCTACTCCCTGCTCAACGAAATGGACTCAACACCCCATATTAAACGCCTAAGAATGTACCTGACTTGTAAGTATCTTAAAACCTACGGATTGCTATGTCTCCAAAAGAGAATCAAGCGTGTGTATAGGGACATAAAGGCAGCAGTGATAGGATTGGAGAGGTTCGGTGAGCAAATGAAGACCCTTTGAAGTCATATTGCATGGTACCCATTACACGGGTCTCAACTCTCCAGGTTTAAGGTATTCTTCCTTCAGCTAAAACATGCATGTGGAACCCAGAGTATGATCAACCGTGTGAACGGGATACGTGTTCAAATATGTCTCACTTTTCCTCCCCTGGTACTCGGGTGCAACATTCCAGACGCTTTACTAACACTCTCCCGACTCGGAGAGTCAATCCCTTAACCTCTTGTTTGGCCCAGTTTGCAATTTCTGCGGAAGATGAACAGGAATAGGGAGAACCAATGAGAGACTAGCTGGAGGTGTCTGGACGGGCAAATTTAACTCTCATTTCCCACCAGGAAGAGGAAATAACCAAAGGCTCAGCGTGCCGTGCCGGAACCAGATTAGGGCCTGAAGCCATCCTACGGTGTTGCGGCCAGGTCACAAGAAAGCGAGTTGTAGAAAGGAGCTCAGGGGCACTGTAATTCACAAACCTGCAGAGTTATAAATGACCGCTATCATCCAAAAATATACTGAAGTAAGGCTGCCAAGAGGACTTGAATGCGGGGCCGAATTGCAGGAAACCGATTTCAGGAGGTAGACTGGAATTGCATTGAAAGCATAGGAAAACAGGCAGAACGTCCACAATGATGTACTTGGCCAAAAAGGGCGTATGCGTTTTTTCCTGAATATATTCAGGAAAAAACGCATACGCCCTTTTTGGCCAACCAAGCAAGCTTGCAAAGGAAATGTGCACTACAATGAAGTCTCACTTCTCCCTGGTCAAAAGGGCCATCTGAAAAAAGTGTAAAATCCAGAAAGGCAGGACAGGCCATGGAGAACTGGGAGCCTTGTTATGCTGATGGGCGGGATGTAAATTGCCAACAGACACTCGGGAGAAGTGTATGGTGTTTCCTGAAACATCTAAAAAACAAAGCAACAGAGCCTAGGGCACTTCCACTTATGGCCCTATAGCTTAGGGAAATTAAAATCAAAAAGACACAGCCACCCCAAAGTTTGGGACGCCTCTGTTTACAAGAACCTCGTTTACAGTACAAGTTCAACATCGCAGAAAGTGAAAAATGGATAAAGAAGTTGTGGTATTTACTTACAAAGCAATATCACTCAGCAATGAAATCTATGTCATCAGGCCCTTAGCAGCACAATGAGTGGATTCAGGTATGATGATTCTAACTGAAATAAGTCACACAGAAAAAGAAACATCATAAGATATCAGTAATACACGGAATATAAACTTGGCTACACAGGAACTGAAATACAGAACAAAACAGGGTCTCAAATTTAGAAAACCAACTTATGTTTGCTTAAGGGTAAAGGTGAGTTGGGGTGCTGCATAAAACCAGAGATTGAAATGAGCACAGATAAAGTTCCTTAAGCCAAATATGGAATAGACAAGAGCTACTCCTTGCTCAACGAAATGGACTCAACACCCCATATTAAACGCCTAAGAATGTACCTGACTAGTAAGTATCTTAAAACCTATGGATTGCTATGTCTCGGAAAGAGAATCAAGCATGTGTACAGGGGCATAAACGCAGCAGTGATAGGATTGGAGAGGATCGGTGAGCAAATGAAGACCCTTTGAAGTCATATTGCATGGTACCCATTCCACGGGTCTCAACTCTCCAGGTTTAAGGTATTCTTCCTTCAGCTAAAACATGCATGTGGAACCTAGAGTATGATCAACCATGTGATTGGGAGACGTGTTCAAATATGTCTCAGTTTTCGTACCCTGGTACTCGGGTGCAACATTCCAGACGCTTTACTAACACTCTCCCGACTTGGAGAGTCAGTCCCTTTAACCTCTTGTTTGGCCCAGTTTGCAATTTCTGCGGAAGATGAACAGGAATAGGGAGAACCAATGAGAGACTAGCTGGAGGTGTCTGGACGGGCAAATTTAACTCTCATTTCCCACCAGGAAGAGGAAATAACCAAAGGCTCAGCGTGCCGTGCCGGAACCAGATTAGGGCCTGAAGCCATCCTGCGGTGTTGCGGCCAGGTCACAAGAAAGCGAGTTGAAGAAAGGAGCTCAGGGGCACTGTAATTCACAAACCTGCAGAGTTATAAATGACCGCTATCGTCCAAAAATATACTGAAGTAAGGCTGCCAAGAGGACTTGAATGCGGGGCAGAATTGCAGGAAACCGATTTCAGGAGGTAGACTGGAATTGCATTGAAAGCATAGGAAAACAGGCAGAACGTCCACAATGATGTACTTGGCCAAAAAGGGCGTATGCGTTTATTCCTGAATATATTCAGGAAAAAACGCATACGCCCTTTTTGGCCAACCAAGCAAGCTTGCAAAGGAAATGTGCACTACAATGAAGTCTCACTTCTCCCTGGTCAAAAGGGCCATCTGAAAAAAGTGTAAAATCCAGAAAGGCAGGACAGGCCATGGAGAACTGGGAGCCTTGTTATGCTGATGGGCGGGATGTAAATTGCCAACAGACACTCGGGAGAAGTGTATGGTGTTTCCTGAAACATCTAAAAAACAAAGCAACAGAGCGTAGGGCACTTCCACTTATGGTCCTATAGCTTAGGGAAATTAAAATCAAAAAGACACAGCCACCCCAAAGTTTGGGACGCCTCTGTTTACAAGAACCTCGTTTACAGTACAAGTTCAACATCGCAGAAAGTGAAAAATGGATAAAGAAGTTGTGGTATTTACTTACAAAGCAATATCACTCAGCAATGAAATCTATGTCATCAGGCCCTTAGCAGCACAATGAGTGGATTCAGGTACGATGATTCTAACTGAAATAAGTCACACAGAAAAAGAAACATCATAAGATATCAGTAATACACGGAATGTAAACTTGGCTACACAGGAACTGAATTACAGAACAGAACAGGGTCTCAAATTTAGAAAACCAACTTATGCTTGCTTAAGGCGAAAGGTGAGTTGGGGTGCTGCATTAAACCAGAGATTGAAATGAGCACAGATAAAGTTCCTTAAGCCAAATATGGAATAGACCAGAGCTACTCCCTGCTCAACGAAATGGACTCAACACCCCATATTAAACGCCTAAGAATGTACCTGACTTGTAAGTATCTTAAAACCTACGGATTGCTATGTCTCCAAAAGAGAATCAAGCGTGTGTATAGGGACATAAAGGCAGCAGTGATAGGATTGGAGAGGTTCGGTGAGCAAATGAAGACCCTTTGAAGTCATATTGCATGGTACCCATTCCACGGGTCTCAACTCTCCAGGTTTAAGGTATTCTTCCTTCAGCTAAAACATGCATGTGGAACCCAGAGTATGATCAACCGTGTGAACGGGATACGTGTTCAAATATGTCTCACTTTTCCTCCCCTGGTACTCGGGTGCAACATTCCAGACGCTTTACTAACACTCTCCCCACTTGGAGAGTCAGCGCCTTTAACCTCCTGTTTGGCCCAGTTTGCAATTTCTGCGGAAGATGAACAGGAATAGGGAGAACCAATGAGAGACTAGCTGGAGGTGTCTGGACGGGCATATTTAACTCTCATTTCCCACCAGGAAGAGGAAATAACCAAAGGCTCAGCGTGCCGTGCCGGAACCAGATTAGGGCCTGAAGCCATCCTGCGGTGTTGCGGCCAGCTCAAAAGAAAGCGAGTTGAAGAAAGGAGCTCGGGGCACTGTAATTCACAAACCTGCAGAGTTATAAATGACAGCTATCGTCCAAAAATAGACTGAAGTAAGGCTGCCAAGAGGACTTGAAAGCGGGGCAGAATTGCAGGAAACCAATTTCAGGAGGTAGACTGGAATTGCATTGAAAGCATAGGAAAAGAGGCAGAACGTCCACAATGATGCACTTGGCCAAAAAGGGCATATGCGTTTTTCCCTGAATATATTCAGGAAAAAACGCATACGCCCTTTTTGGCCAACCAAGCAAGCTTGCAAAGGAAATCTGCACTACAATGAAGTCTCACTTCCCCCCGGTCAAAAGGGCCATCTGAACAAAGTGTAAAATCCAGAAAGGCAGGACAGGCCATGGAGAACTGGGAGCCTTGTTATGCTGATGGGCGGGATGTAAATTGCCAACAGACACTCGGGAGAAGTGTATGGTGTTTCCTGAAACATCTAAAAAACAAAGCAACAGAGCCTAGGGCACTTCCACTAATGGTCCTATAGCTTAGAGAAATTAAAATAAAAAAGACACAGCCACCCCAAAGTTTGGGACGCCTCTGTTTACAAGAACCTCGTTTACAGTGCAAGTTCAACATCGCAGAAAGTGAAAAATGGATAAAGAAGTTGTGGTATTTACTTACAAAGCAATATCACTCAGCAATGAAATCTATGTCATCAGGCCCTTAGCAGCACAATGAGTGGATTCAGGTATGATGATTCTAACTGAGATAAGTCACACAGAAATAGAAACATCATAAGATATCAGTAATACACGGAATGTAAACTTGGCTACACAGGAACTGAATTACAGAACAGAACAGGGTCTCAAATTTAGAAAACCAACTTATGCTTGCTTAAGGGGAAAGGTGAGTTGGGGTGCTGCATAAAACCAGAGATTGAAATGAGCACAGATAAAGTTCCTTAAGCCAAATATGGAATAGACAAGAGCTACTCCTTACTCAACGAAATGGACTCAACACCGCCTATTAAATGCCTAAGAATGTACCTGACTAGTAAGTATCTTAAAACCTATGGATTGCTATGTCTCCGAAAGAGAATCAAGCATGTGTACAGGGGCATAAGTGCAGCAGTGATAGGATTGGAGAGGTTCGGTGAGCAAATGAAGACCCTTTGAAGTCATATTGCATGGTACCCATTCCACGGGTTTCAACTTCCCAGGTTTAAGGTATTCTTCCTTCAGCTAAAACATGCATGTGGAACCTAGAGTACGATCAACCATGTGATCGGGAGACGTGTTCAAATATGTCTCAGTTTTCGTACCCTGGTAGTCGGGTGCAACATTCCAGACGCTTTACTAACACTCTCCCGACTTGGAGAGTCAGTCCCTTTAACCTCCTGCTTGGCCCAGTTTGCAATTTCTGCGGAAGATGAACAGGAATACGGAGAACCAATGAGAGACTAGCTGGAGGTGTCTGGACGGGCAAATTTAACTCTCATTTCCCACCAGGAAGAGGAAATAACCAAAGGCTCAGCGTGCCGTGCCGGAACCAGAGTAGGGCCTGAAGCCATCCTGCGGTGTTGCGTCCAGCTCAAAAGAAAGCGAGTTGAAGAAAGGAGCTCAGGGGCACTGTAATTCACAAACCTGCAGAGTTATAAATGACAGCTATCGTCCAAAAATAGACTGAAGTAAGGCTGCCAAGAGGACTTGAAAGCGGGGCAGAATTGCAGGAAACCGATTTCAGGAGGTAGACTGGAATTGCATTGAAAGCATAGGAAAAGAGGCAGAACGTCCACAATGATGCACTTGGCCAAAAAGGGCGTATGAGGTTTTTCCTGAATATATTCAGGAAAAAACGCATACGCACTTTTTGGCCAAACAAGCAAGCTTGCAAAGGAAATCTGCACTACAATGAAGTCTCACTTCCCCCCGGTCAAAAGGGCCATCTGAAAAAAGTGTAAAATCCAGAAAGGCAGGACAGGCCATGGAGAACTGGGAGCCTTGTTATGCTGATGGGCGGGATGTAAATTGCCAACAGACACTCGGGAGAAGTGTATGGTGTTTCCTGAAACATCTAAAAAACAAAGCAACAGAGCCTAGGGCACTTCCACTTATGGTCCTAGAGCTAGGGAAATTAAAATCAAAAGGACACAGCCACCCCAAAGTTTGGGACGCCTCTGTTTACAAGAACGTCGTTTACAGTACAAGTTCAACATCGCAGAAAGTGAAAAATGGATAAAGAAGTTGTGGTATTTACTTACAAAGCAATATCACTCAGCAATGAAATCTATGTCATCAGGCCCTTAACAGCACAATGAGTGGATTCAGGTATGATGATTCTAACTGAAATAAGTCACACAGAAAAAGAAACATCATAAGATATCAGTAATACACGGAATGTAAACTTGGCTACACAGGAACTGAATGACAGAACAGAACAGTGTCTCAAATTTAGAAAACCAACTTATGCTTGCTACGGGTAAAGGTGAGTTGGGGTGCTGCATAAAACCAGAGATTGAAATGAGCACAGATAAAGTTCCTTAAGCCAAATATGGAATAGACAAGAGCTACTCCTTGCTCAACGAAATGGCCTCAACACCCCATATTAAACGCCTAAGAATGTACCTGACTAGTAAGTATCTTAAAACCTATGCATTGCTATGTCTCCGAAAGAGAATCAAGCATGTGTACAGGGGCATAAACGCAGCAGTGATAGGATTGGAGCGGTTCGGTGAGCAAATGAAGACCCTTTGAAGTCATATTGCATGGTACCCATTCCACGGGTTTCAACTACCCAGGTTTAAGGTATTCTTCCTTCAGCTAAAACATGCATGTGGAACCTAGAGTATGATCAACCATGTGATCGGGAGACGTGTTCAAATATGTCTCAGTTTTCGTACCCTGGTACTCGGGTGCAACATTCCAGACGCTTTACTAACACTCTCCCCACTTGGAGAGTCAGCGCCTTTAACCTCCTGTTTGGCCCAGTTTGCAATTTCTGCGGAAGATGAACAGGAATAGGGAGAACCAATGAGAGACTAGCTGGAGGTGTCTGGACGGGCAAATTTAACTCTCATTTCCCACCAGGAAGAGGAAATAACCAAAGGCTCAGCGTGCCGTGACGGAACCAGATTAGGGCCTGAAGCCATTCTGCGGTGTTGCGGCCAGCTCAAAATAAAGGGAGTTAAAGAAAGGAGCTCAGGGGCACTGTAATTCACAAACCTGCAGAGTTATAAATGACAGCTATCGTCCAAAAATAGACTGAAGTAAGGCTGCCAAGAGGACTTGAAAGCCGGGCAGAATTGCAGGAAACCGATTTCAGGAGGTAGACTGGAATTGCATTGAAAGCATAGGAAAAGAGGCAGAACGTCTACAATGATGCAGTTGGCCAAAAAGGGCGTATGCATTTTTTCCTGAATATATTCAGGAAAAAACGCATACGCCCTTTTTGGCCAACCAAGCAAGCTTGCAAAGGAAATCTGCACTACAATGAAGTCTCACTTCCCCCCTGTCAAAAGGGCCATCTGAAAAAAGTGTAAAATCCAGAAAGGCAGGACAGGCCATGGAGAACTGGGAGCCTTGTTATGCTGATGGGCGGGATGTAAATTGCCAACAGACACTCGGGAGAAGTGTATGGTGTTTCCTGAAACACTAAAAAACAAAGCAACAGAGCCTAGGGCACTTCCACTTATGGTCCTATAGCTTAGGGAAATTAAAATCAAAAAGACACAGCCACCCCAAAGTTTGGGACGCCTCTGTTTACAAGAACCTTATTTACCGTACATGTTCAATATCACAGAAAGTGAAAAATGGATAAAGAACTTGTGGTACTTACGTACAATGCAGTATCACTCAGCAATGAAATCTATGTCATCAGGCCCGTAGCAGCATAATGAGTGGATTCAGGTACGATGATTCTAACTGAAATAAGTCACACAGAAAAAGAAACATCATAAGATATCACTAATACACGGAATGTAAACTTGGCTACACAGGAACTGAATTCCAAAACAGAACAGGATCTCAAATTTAGAAAACCAACTTATGCTTGCTTAAGGGGAAAGGTGAGTTGGGGTGCTGCATAAAACCAGAGATTGAAATGAGCACAGATAAAGTTCCTTAAGCCAAATATGGAATAGACAAGAGCTACTCCTTGCTCAACGATATGGACTCAACACCCCATATTAAACACCTAAGAATGTACCTGACTAGTAAGTATCTTAAAACCTATGGATTGCTATGTCTCCAAAAGAGAATCAAGTGTGTGTACAGGGGCAAAAAAGCAGCAGTGATAGGATTGGAGTGGTTCGTTGAGCAAATGAAGACCCTTTGAAGTCATATTGCATGGTACCCATTCCACGGGTCTCAAATCTCCAGGTTTAAGGTATTCTTCCTTCAGCTAAAACATGCATGTGGAACCCAGAGTATGATCAACCGTGTGAACGGGATACGTGTTCAAATATGTCTCACTTTTCCTCCCCTGGTACTCGGGTGCAACATTCCAGACGCTTTAGTAACACTCTCCCCACTTGGAGAGTCAGAGCCTTTAACCTCCTGTTTGGCCCAGTTTGCAATTTCTGCGGAAGATTAACAGGAACAGCGAGAACCAATGAGAGGCTAGCTGGAGGTGTCTGGACGGGAAAATTTAACTCTAATTTCCCACCAGGAAGAGGAATTAACCAAAGGCTCAGCGTGCCGTGCCGGAACCAGAGTAGGGCCTGAAGCCATCCTGCAGTGTTGCGGCCAGGTCACAAGAAAGAGAGTTGAAGAAAGGAGCTCAGGGGCACTGTAATTCACAAACCTGCAGAGTTATAAATGACAGCTATCGTCCAAAAATAGACTGAAGTAAGGCTGCCAAGAGGACTTGAAAGCGGGGCAGAATTGCAGGAAACCGATTTCAGGAGGTAGACTGGAATTGCATTGAAAGCATAGGAAAAGAGGCAGAACGTCCACAATGATGCACTTGGCCAAAAAGGGCGTATGCATTTTTTCCTGAATATATTCAGGAAAAAACGCATACGCCCTTTTTGGCCAAACAAGCAAGCTTGCAAAGGAAATCTGCACTACAATGAAGTCTCACTTCCCCCCCGGTCAAAAGGGCCATCTGAAAAAAGTGTAAAATCCAGAAAGGCAGGACAGGCCATGGAGAACTGGGAGCCTTGTTATGCTGATGGGCGGGATGTAAATTTCCAACAGACACTCGGGAGAAGTGTATGGTGTTTCCTGAAACATCTAAAAAACAAAGCAACAGAGCCTAGGGCACTTCCACTTATGGTCCTATAGCTTAGGGAAATTAAAATCAAAAAGACACAGCCACCCCAAAGTTTGGGACGCCTCTGTTTACAAGAACCTCGTTTACAGTACAAGTTCAACATCGCAGAAAGTGAAAAATGGATAAAGAAGTTGTGGTATTTACTTACAAAGCAATATCACTCAGCAATGAAATCTATGTCATCAGGCCCTTAGCAGCACAATGAGTGGATTCAGGTATGATGATTCTAACTGAAATAAGTCACACAGAAAAAGAAACATCATAAGATATCAGTAATACACGGAATATAAACTTGGCTACACAGGAACTGAAATACAGAACAAAACAGGGTCTCAAATTTAGAAAACCAACTTATGTTTGCTTAAGGGTAAAGGTGAGTTGGGGTGCTGCATAAAACCAGAGATTGAAATGAGCACAGATAAAGTTCCTTAAGCCAAATATGGAATAGACAAGAGCTACTCCTTGCTCAACGAAATGGACTCAACACCCCATATTAAACGCCTAAGAATGTACCTGACTAGTAAGTATCTTAAAACCTATGGATTGCTATGTCTCGGAAAGAGAATCAAGCATGTGTACAGGGGCATAAACGCAGCAGTGATAGGATTGGAGAGGATCGGTGAGCAAATGAAGACCCTTTGAAGTCATATTGCATGGTACCCATTCCACGGGTCTCAACTACCCAGGTTTAAGGTATTCTTCCTTCAGCTAAAACATGCATGTGGAACCTAGAGTATGATCAACCATGTGATTGGGAGACGTGTTCAAATATGTCTCAGTTTTCGTACCCTGGTACTCGGGTGCAACATTCCAGACGCTTTACTAACACTCTCCCGACTTGGAGAGTCAGTCCCTTTAACCTCTTGTTTGGCCCAGTTTGCAATTTCTGCGGAAGATGAACAGGAATAGGGAGAACCAATGAGAGACTAGCTGGAGGTGTCTGGACGGGCAAATTTAACTCTCATTTCCCACCAGGAAGAGGAAATAACCAAAGGCTCAGCGTGCCGTGCCGGAACCAGATTAGGGCCTGAAGCCATCCTGCGGTGTTGCGGCCAGGTCACAAGAAAGCGAGTTGAAGAAAGGAGCTCAGGGGCACTGTAATTCACAAACCTGCAGAGTTATAAATGACCGCTATCGTCCAAAAATATACTGAAGTAAGGCTGCCAAGAGGACTTGAATGCGGGGCAGAATTGCAGGAAACCGATTTCAGGAGGTAGACTGGAATTGCATTGAAAGCATAGGAAAACAGGCAGAACGTCCACAATGATGTACTTGGCCAAAAAGGGCGTATGCGTTTATTCCTGAATATATTCAGGAAAAAACGCATACGCCCTTTTTGGCCAACCAAGCAAGCTTGCAAAGGAAATGTGCACTACAATGAAGTCTCACTTCTCCCTGGTCAAAAGGGCCATCTGAAAAAAGTGTAAAATCCAGAAAGGCAGGACAGGCCATGGAGAACTGGGAGCCTTGTTATGCTGATGGGCGGGATGTAAATTGCCAACAGACACTCGGGAGAAGTGTATGGTGTTTCCTGAAACATCTAAAAAACAAAGCAACAGAGCGTAGGGCACTTCCACTTATGGTCCTATAGCTTAGGGAAATTAAAATCAAAAAGACACAGCCACCCCAAAGTTTGGGACGCCTCTGTTTACAAGAACCTCGTTTACAGTACAAGTTCAACATCGCAGAAAGTGAAAAATGGATAAAGAAGTTGTGGTATTTACTTACAAAGCAATATCACTCAGCAATGAAATCTATGTCATCAGGCCCTTAGCAGCACAATGAGTGGATTCAGGTACGATGATTCTAACTGAAATAAGTCACACAGAAAAAGAAACATCATAAGATATCAGTAATACACGGAATGTAAACTTGGCTACACAGGAACTGAATTACAGAACAGAACAGGGTCTCAAATTTAGAAAACCAACTTATGCTTGCTTAAGGCGAAAGGTGAGTTGGGGTGCTGCATTAAACCAGAGATTGAAATGAGCACAGATAAAGTTCCTTAAGCCAAATATGGAATAGACCAGAGCTACTCCCTGCTCAACGAAATGGACTCAACACCCCATATTAAACGCCTAAGTATGTACCTGACTAGTAAGTATCTTAAAACCTATGGTTTGCTATGTCTCGGAAAGAGAATCAAGCCTGTGTACAGGGGCATAAACGCAGCAGTGATAGGATTGGAGAGGTTCGGTGAGCAAATGAAGACCCTTTGAAGTCATATTGCATGGTACCCATTCCACGGGTCTCAACTCTCCAGGTTTAAGGTATTCTTCCTTCAGCTAAAACATGCATGTGGAACCTAGAGTATGATCAACCATGTGATTGGGAGACGTGTTCAAATATGTCTCAGTTTTCGTACCCTGGTATTCGGGTGCAACATTCCAGACGCTTTACTAACACTCTCCCGACTCGGAGAGTCAATCCCTTAACCTCTTGTTTGGCCCAGTTTGCAATTTCTGCGGAAGATGAACAGGAATAGGGAGAACCAATGAGAGACTAGCTGGAGGTGTCTGGACGGGCAAATTTAACTCTCATTTCCCACCAGGAAGAGGAAATAACCAAAGGCTCAGCGTGCCGTGCCGGAACCAGATTAGGGCCTGAAGCCATCCTACGGTGTTGCGGCCAGGTCACAAGAAAGCGAGTTGTAGAAAGGAGCTCAGGGGCACTGTAATTCACAAACCTGCAGAGTTATAAATGACCGCTATCATCCAAAAATATACTGAAGTAAGGCTGCCAAGAGGACTTGAATGCGGGGCCGAATTGCAGGAAACCGATTTCAGGAGGTAGACTGGAATTGCATTGAAAGCATAGGAAAACAGGCAGAACGTCCACAATGATGTACTTGGCCAAAAAGGGCGTATGCGTTTATTCCTGAATATATTCAGGAAAAAACGCATACGCCCTTTTTGGCCAACCAAGCAAGCTTGCAAAGGAAATGTGCACTACAATGAAGTCTCACTTCTCCCTGGTCAAAAGGGCCATCTGAAAAAAGTGTAAAATCCAGAAAGGCAGGACAGGCCATGGAGAACTGGGAGCCTTGTTATGCTGATGGGCGGGATGTAAATTGCCAACAGACACTCGGGAGAAGTGTATGGTGTTTCCTGAAACATCTAAAAAACAAAGCAACAGAGCCTAGGGCACTTCCACTTATGGCCCTATAGCTTAGGGAAATTAAAATCAAAAAGACACAGCCACCCCAAAGTTTGGGACGCCTCTGTTTACAAGAACCTCGTTTACAGTACAAGTTCAACATCGCAGAAAGTGAAAAATGGATAAAGAAGTTGTGGTATTTACTTACAAAGCAATATCACTCAGCAATGAAATCTATGTCATCAGGCCCTTAGCAGCACAATGAGTGGATTCAGGTATGATGATTCTAACTGAAATAAGTCACACAGAAAAAGAAACATCATAAGATATCAGTAATACACGGAATATAAACTTGGCTACACAGGAACTGAAATACAGAACAAAACAGGGTCTCAAATTTAGAAAACCAACTTATGTTTGCTTAAGGGTAAAGGTGAGTTGGGGTGCTGCATAAAACCAGAGATTGAAATGAGCACAGATAAAGTTCCTTAAGCCAAATATGGAATAGACAAGAGCTACTCCTTGCTCAACGAAATGGACTCAACACCCCATATTAAACGCCTAAGAATGTACCTGACTAGTAAGTATCTTAAAACCTATGGATTGCTATGTCTCGGAAAGAGAATCAAGCATGTGTACAGGGGCATAAACGCAGCAGTGATAGGATTGGAGAGGATCGGTGAGCAAATGAAGACCCTTTGAAGTCATATTGCATGGTACCCATTCCACGGGTCTCAACTCTCCAGGTTTAAGGTATTCTTCCTTCAGCTAAAACATGCATGTGGAACCTAGAGTATGATCAACCATGTGATTGGGAGACGTGTTCAAATATGTCTCAGTTTTCGTACCCTGGTACTCGGGTGCAACATTCCAGACGCTTTACTAACACTCTCCCGACTTGGAGAGTCAGTCCCTTTAACCTCTTGTTTGGCCCAGTTTGCAATTTCTGCGGAAGATGAACAGGAATAGGGAGAACCAATGAGAGACTAGCTGGAGGTGTCTGGACGGGCAAATTTAACTCTCATTTCCCACCAGGAAGAGGAAATAACCAAAGGCTCAGCGTGCCGTGCCGGAACCAGATTAGGGCCTGAAGCCATCCTGCGGTGTTGCGGCCAGGTCACAAGAAAGCGAGTTGAAGAAAGGAGCTCAGGGGCACTGTAATTCACAAACCTGCAGAGTTATAAATGACCGCTATCGTCCAAAAATATACTGAAGTAAGGCTGCCAAGAGGACTTGAATGCGGGGCAGAATTGCAGGAAACCGATTTCAGGAGGTAGACTGGAATTGCATTGAAAGCATAGGAAAACAGGCAGAACGTCCACAATGATGTACTTGGCCAAAAAGGGCGTATGCGTTTATTCCTGAATATATTCAGGAAAAAACGCATACGCCCTTTTTGGCCAACCAAGCAAGCTTGCAAAGGAAATGTGCACTACAATGAAGTCTCACTTCTCCCTGGTCAAAAGGGCCATCTGAAAAAAGTGTAAAATCCAGAAAGGCAGGACAGGCCATGGAGAACTGGGAGCCTTGTTATGCTGATGGGCGGGATGTAAATTGCCAACAGACACTCGGGAGAAGTGTATGGTGTTTCCTGAAACATCTAAAAAACAAAGCAACAGAGCGTAGGGCACTTCCACTTATGGTCCTATAGCTTAGGGAAATTAAAATCAAAAAGACACAGCCACCCCAAAGTTTGGGACGCCTCTGTTTACAAGAACCTCGTTTACAGTACAAGTTCAACATCGCAGAAAGTGAAAAATGGATAAAGAAGTTGTGGTATTTACTTACAAAGCAATATCACTCAGCAATGAAATCTATGTCATCAGGCCCTTAGCAGCACAATGAGTGGATTCAGGTACGATGATTCTAACTGAAATAAGTCACACAGAAAAAGAAACATCATAAGATATCAGTAATACACGGAATGTAAACTTGGCTACACAGGAACTGAATTACAGAACAGAACAGGGTCTCAAATTTAGAAAACCAACTTATGCTTGCTTAAGGCGAAAGGTGAGTTGGGGTGCTGCATTAAACCAGAGATTGAAATGAGCACAGATAAAGTTCCTTAAGCCAAATATGGAATAGACCAGAGCTACTCCCTGCTCAACGAAATGGACTCAACACCCCATATTAAACGCCTAAGAATGTACCTGACTTGTAAGTATCTTAAAACCTACGGATTGCTATGTCTCCAAAAGAGAATCAAGCGTGTGTATAGGGACATAAAGGCAGCAGTGATAGGATTGGAGAGGTTCGGTGAGCAAATGAAGACCCTTTGAAGTCATATTGCATGGTACCCATTACACGGGTCTCAACTCTCCAGGTTTAAGGTATTCTTCCTTCAGCTAAAACATGCATGTGGAACCCAGAGTATGATCAACCGTGTGAACGGGATACGTGTTCAAATATGTCTCACTTTTCCTCCCCTGGTACTCGGGTGCAACATTCCAGACGCTTTACTAACACTCTCCCCACTTGGAGAGTCAGCGCCTTTAACCTCCTGTTTGGCCCAGTTTGCAATTTCTGCGGAAGATGAACAGGAATAGGGAGAACCAATGAGAGACTAGCTGGAGGTGTCTGGACGGGCATATTTAACTCTCATTTCCCACCAGGAAGAGGAAATAACCAAAGGCTCAGCGTGCCGTGCCGGAACCAGATTAGGGCCTGAAGCCATCCTGCGGTGTTGCGGCCAGCTCAAAAGAAAGCGAGTTGAAGAAAGGAGCTCGGGGCACTGTAATTCACAAACCTGCAGAGTTATAAATGACAGCTATCGTCCAAAAATAGACTGAAGTAAGGCTGCCAAGAGGACTTGAAAGCGGGGCAGAATTGCAGGAAACCAATTTCAGGAGGTAGACTGGAATTGCATTGAAAGCATAGGAAAAGAGGCAGAACGTCCACAATGATGCACTTGGCCAAAAAGCGCATATGCGTTTTTCCCTGAATATATTCAGGAAAAAACGCATACGCCCTTTTTGGCCAACCAAGCAAGCTTGCAAAGGAAATCTGCACGACAATGAAGTCTCACTTCCCCCCGGTCAAAAGGGCCATCTGAACAAAGTGTAAAATCCAGAAAGGCAGGACAGGCCATGGAGAACTGGGAGCCTTGTTATGCTGATGGGCGGGATGTAAATTGCCAACAGACACTCGGGAGAAGTGTATGGTGTTTCCTGAAACATCTAAAAAACAAAGCAACAGAGCCTAGGGCACTTCCACTTATGGTCCTATAGCTTAGAGAAATTAAAATAAAAAAGACACAGCCACCCCAAAGTTTGGGACGCCTCTGTTTACAAGAACCTCGTTTACAGTGCAAGTTCAACATCGCAGAAAGTGAAAAATGGATAAAGAAGTTGTGGTATTTACTTACAAAGCAATATCACTCAGCAATGAAATCTATGTCATCAGGCCCTTAGCAGCACAATGAGTGGATTCAGGTATGATGATTCTAACTGAGATAAGTCACACAGAAATAGAAACATCATAAGATATCAGTAATACACGGAATGTAAACTTGGCTACACAGGAACTGAATTACAGAACAGAACAGGGTCTCAAATTTAGAAAACCAACTTATGCTTGCTTAAGGGGAAAGGTGAGTTGGGGTGCTGCATAAAACCAGAGATTGAAATGAGCACAGATAAAGTTCCTTAAGCCAAATATGGAATAGACAAGAGCTACTCCTTACTCAACGAAATGGACTCAACACCGCCTATTAAATGCCTAAGAATGTACCTGACTAGTAAGTATCTTAAAACCTATGGATTGCTATGTCTCCGAAAGAGAATCAAGCATGTGTACAGGGGCATAAGTGCAGCAGTGATAGGATTGGAGAGGTTCGGTGAGCAAATGAAGACCCTTTGAAGTCATATTGCATGGTACCCATTCCACGGGTTTCAACTTCCCAGGTTTAAGGTATTCTTCCTTCAGCTAAAACATGCATGTGGAACCTAGAGTACGATCAACCATGTGATCGGGAGACGTGTTCAAATATGTCTCAGTTTTCGTACCCTGGTAGTCGGGTGCAACATTCCAGACGCTTTACTAACACTCTCCCGACTTGGAGAGTCAGTCCCTTTAACCTCCTGCTTGGCCCAGTTTGCAATTTCTGCGGAAGATGAACAGGAATACGGAGAACCAATGAGAGACTAGCTGGAGGTGTCTGGACGGGCAAATTTAACTCTCATTTCCCACCAGGAAGAGGAAATAACCAAAGGCTCAGCGTGCCGTGCCGGAACCAGAGTAGGGCCTGAAGCCATCCTGCGGTGTTGCGTCCAGCTCAAAAGAAAGCGAGTTGAAGAAAGGAGCTCAGGGGCACTGTAATTCACAAACCTGCAGAGTTATAAATGACAGCTATCGTCCAAAAATATACTGAAGTAAGGCTGCCAAGAGGACTTGAAAGCGGGCAGAATTGCAGGAAATCGATTTCAGGAGGTAGACTGGAATTGCATTGAAAGCATAGGAAAAGAGGCAGAACGTCCACAATGATGCACTTGGCCAAAAAGGGCGTATGCCTTTTTTCCTAAATATATTCAGGAAAAAACGCATACGCCCTTTTTGGCCAACCAAGCAAGCTTGCAAAGGAAATCTGCACTACAATGAAGTCTCACTTCCCCCCGGTCTAAAGGGCCATCTGAAAAAAGTGTAAAATCCAGAAAGGCAGGACAGGCCATGGAGAACTGGGAGCCTTGTTATGCTGATGGGCGGGATGTAAATTGCCAACAGACACTCGGGAGAAGTGTATGGTGTTTCCTGAAACATCTAAAAAACAAAGCAACAGAGCCAAGGGCACTTCCACTTATGGTCCTATAGCTTAGGGAAATTAAAATCAAAAAGACACAGCCACCCCAAAGTTTGGGACACCTCTGTTTACAAGAACCTCGTTTACAGTGCAAGTTCAACATCGCAGAAAGTGAAAAATGGATAAAGAAGTTGTGGTATTTACTTACAAAGCAATATCACTCAGCAATGAAATCTATGTCATCAGGCCCTTAGCAGCACAATGAGTGGATTCAGGTATGATGATTCTAACTGAGATAAGTCACACAGAAATAGAAACATCATAAGATATCAGTAATACACGGAATGTAAACTTGGCTACACAGGAACTGAATTACAGAACAGAACAGGGTCTCAAATTTAGAAAACCAACTTATGCTTGCTTAAGGGGAAAGGTGAGTTGGGGTGCTGCATAAAACCAGAGATTGAAATGAGCACAGATAAAGTTCCTTAAGCCAAATATGGAATAGACAAGAGCTACTCCTTGCTCAACGAAATGGACTCAACACCGCCTATTAAACGCCTAAGAATGTACCTGACTAGTAAGTATCTTAAAACCTATGGATTGCTATGTCTCCAAAAGAGAATCAAGCATGTGTACAGGGGCATAAACGCAGCAGTGATAGGATTGGAGAGGTTCGGTGAGCAAATGAAGACCCTTTGAAGTCATATTGCATGGTACCCATTCCACGGGTTTCAACTACCCAGGTTTAAGGTATTCTTCCTTCAGCTAAAACATGCATGTGGAACCTAGAGTATGATCAACCATGTGATCGGGAGACGTGTTCAAATATGTCTCAGTTTTCGTACCCTGGTACTCGGGTGCAACATTCCAGATGCTTTACTAACACTCTCCCGACTTGGAGAGTCAGTCCCTTTAACCTCCTGTTTGGCCCAGTTTGCAATTTCTGCGGAAGATTAACAGGAACAGCGAGAACCAATGAGAGGCTAGCTGGAGGTGTCTGGATGGGAAAATTTAACTCTAATTTCCCACCAGGAAGAGGAATTAACCAAAGGCTCAGCGTGCCGTGCCGGAACCAGAGTAGGGCCTGAAGCCATCCTGCAGTGTTGCGGCCAGGTCACAAGAAAGAGAGTTGAAGAAAGGAGCTCAGGGGCACTGTAATTCACAAACCTGCAGAGTTATAAATGACAGCTATCGTCCAAAAATATACTGAAGTAAGGCTGCCAAGAGGACTTGAAAGCGGGGCAGAATTGCAGGAAACCGATTTCAGGAGGTAGACTGGAATTGCATTGAAAGCATAGGAAAAGAGGCAGAACGTCCACAATGATGCACTTGGCCAAAAAGGGCGTATGAGGTTTTTCCTGAATATATTCAGGAAAAAACGCATACGCACTTTTTGGCCAAACAAGCAAGCTTGCAAAGGAAATCTGCACTACAATGAAGTCTCACTTCCCCCCGGTCAAAAGGGCCATCTGAAAAAAGTGTAAAATCCAGAAAGGCAGGACAGGCCATGGAGAACTGGGAGCCTTGTTATGCTGATGGGCGGGATGTAAATTGCCAACAGACACTCGGGAGAAGTGTATGGTGTTTCCTGAAACATCTAAAAAACAAAGCAACAGAGCCTAGGGCACTTCCACTTATGGTCCTAGAGCTAGGGAAATTAAAATCAAAAGGACACAGCCACCCCAAAGTTTGGGACGCCTCTGTTTACAAGAACGTCGTTTACAGTACAAGTTCAACATCGCAGAAAGTGAAAAATGGATAAAGAAGTTGTGGTATTTACTTACAAAGCAATATCACTCAGCAATGAAATCTATGTCATCAGGCCCTTAACAGCACAATGAGTGGATTCAGGTATGATGATTCTAACTGAAATAAGTCACACAGAAAAAGAAACATCATAAGATATCAGTAATACACGGAATGTAAACTTGGCTACACAGGAACTGAATGACAGAACAGAACAGTGTCTCAAATTTAGAAAACCAACTTATGCTTGCTACGGGTAAAGGTGAGTTGGGGTGCTGCATAAAACCAGAGATTGAAATGAGCACAGATAAAGTTCCTTAAGCCAAATATGGAATAGACAAGAGCTACTCCTTGCTCAACGAAATGGCCTCAACACCCCATATTAAACGCCTAAGAATGTACCTGACTAGTAAGTATCTTAAAACCTATGCATTGCTATGTCTCCGAAAGAGAATCAAGCATGTGTACAGGGGCATAAACGCAGCAGTGATAGGATTGGAGCAGTTCGGTGAGCAAATGAAGACCCTTTGAAGTCATATTGCATGGTACCCATTCCACGGGTTTCAACTACCCAGGTTTAAGGTATTCTTCCTTCAGCTAAAACATGCATGTGGAACCTAGAGTATGATCAACCATGTGATCGGGAGACGTGTTCAAATATGTCTCAGTTTTCGTACCCTGGTACTCGGGTGCAACATTCCAGACGCTTTACTAACACTCTCCCCACTTGGAGAGTCAGCGCCTTTAACCTCCTGTTTGGCCCAGTTTGCAATTTCTGCGGAAGATGAACAGGAATAGGGAGAACCAATGAGAGACTAGCTGGAGGTGTCTGGACGGGCAAATTTAACTCTCATTTCCCACCAGGAAGAGGAAATAACCAAAGGCTCAGCGTGCCGTGACGGAACCAGATTAGGGCCTGAAGCCATTCTGCGGTGTTGCGGCCAGCTCAAAATAAAGGGAGTTAAAGAAAGGAGCTCAGGGGCACTGTAATTCACAAACCTGCAGAGTTATAAATGACAGCTATCGTCCAAAAATAGACTGAAGTAAGGCTGCCAAGAGGACTTGAAAGCCGGGCAGAATTGCAGGAAACCGATTTCAGGAGGTAGACTGGAATTGCATTGAAAGCATAGGAAAAGAGGCAGAACGTCTACAATGATGCAGTTGGCCAAAAAGGGCGTATGCGTTTTTTCCTGAATATATTCAGGAAAAAACGCATAGGCCCTTTTTGGCCAACCAAGCAAGCTTGCAAAGGAAATCTGCACTACAATGAAGTCTCACTTCCCCCCTGTCAAAAGGGCCATCTGAAAAAAGTGTAAAATCCAGAAAGGCAGGACAGGCCATGGAGAACTGGGAGCCTTGTTATGCTGATGGGCGGGATGTAAATTGCCAACAGACACTCGGGAGAAGTGTATGGTGTTTCCTGAAACATCTAAAAAACAAAGCAACAGAGCCTAGGGCACTTCCACTTATGGTCCTATAGCTTAGGGAAATTAAAATCAAAAAGACACAGCCACCCCAAAGTTTGGGACGCCTCTGTTTACAAGAACCTTATTTACCGTACATGTTCAATATCACAGAAAGTGAAAAATGGATAAAGAACTTGTGGTACTTACGTACAATGCAGTATCACTCAGCAATGAAATCTATGTCATCAGGCCCGTAGCAGCATAATGAGTGGATTCAGGTACGATGATTCTAACTGAAATAAGTCACACAGAAAAAGAAACATCATAAGATATCACTAATACACGGAATGTAAACTTGGCTACACAGGAACTGAATTCCAAAACAGAACAGGATCTCAAATTTAGAAAACCAACTTATGCTTGCTTAAGGGGAAAGGTGAGTTGGGGTGCTGCATAAAACCAGAGATTGAAATGAGCACAGATAAAGTTCCTTAAGCCAAATATGGAATAGACAAGAGCTACTCCTTGCTCAACGATATGGACTCAACACCCCATATTAAACACCTAAGAATGTACCTGACTAGTAAGTATCTTAAAACCTATGGATTGCTATGTCTCCAAAAGAGAATCAAGTGTGTGTACAGGGGCAAAAAAGCAGCAGTGATAGGATTGGAGTGGTTCGTTGAGCAAATGAAGACCCTTTGAAGTCATATTGCATGGTACCCATTCCACGGGTCTCAAATCTCCAGGTTTAAGGTATTCTTCCTTCAGCTAAAACATGCATGTGGAACCCAGAGTATGATCAACCGTGTGAACGGGATACGTGTTCAAATATGTCTCACTTTTCCTCCCCTGGTACTCGGGTGCAACATTCCAGACGCTTTAGTAACACTCTCCCCACTTGGAGAGTCAGAGCCTTTAACCTCCTGTTTGGCCCAGTTTGCAATTTCTGCGGAAGATTAACAGGAACAGCGAGAACCAATGAGAGGCTAGCTGGAGGTGTCTGGACGGGAAAATTTAACTCTAATTTCCCACCAGGAAGAGGAATTAACCAAAGGCTCAGCGTGCCGTGCCGGAACCAGAGTAGGGCCTGAAGCCATCCTGCAGTGTTGCGGCCAGGTCACAAGAAAGAGAGTTGAAGAAAGGAGCTCAGGGGCACTGTAATTCACAAACCTGCAGAGTTATAAATGACAGCTATCGTCCAAAAATATACTGAAGTAAGGCTGCCAAGAGGACTTGAAAGCGGGGCAGAATTGCAGGAAACCGATTTCAGGAGGTAGACTGGAATTGCATTGAAAGCATAGGAAAAGAGGCAGAACGTCCACAATGATGCACTTGGCCAAAAAGGGCGTATGCATTTTTTCCTGAATATATTCAGGAAAAAACGCATACGCCCTTTTTGGCCAAACAAGCAAGCTTGCAAAGGAAATCTGCACTACAATGAAGTCTCACTTCCCCCCCGGTCAAAAGGGCCATCTGAAAAAAGTGTAAAATCCAGAAAGGCAGGACAGGCCATGGAGAACTGGGAGCCTTGTTATGCTGATGGGCGGGATGTAAATTTCCAACAGACACTCGGGAGAAGTGTATGGTGTTTCCTGAAACATCTAAAAAACAAAGCAACAGAGCCTAGGGCACTTCCACTTATGGTCCTATAGCTTAGGGAAATTAAAATCAAAAAGACACAGCCACCCCAAAGTTTGGGACGCCTCTGTTTACAAGAACCTCATTTACACTACAAGTTCAATATCACAGAAAGTGAAAAATGGATAAAGAACTTGTGGTACTTACGTACAATGCAGTATCACTCAGCAATGAAATCTATGTCATCAAGCCCGTAGCAGCATAATGAGTGGATTCAGGTACGATGATTCTAACTGAAATAAGTCACACAGAAAAAGAAACATCATAAGATATCACTAATACACGGAATGTAAACTTGGCTACACAGGAACTGGATTCCAAAACAGAACAGGGTCTCAAATTTAGAACACCAACTTATGCTTGCTTAAGGGGAAAGGTGAGTTGGGGTGCTGCATAAAACCAGAGATTGAAATGAGCACAGATAAAGTTCCTTAAGCCAAATATGGAATAGTCAAGAGCTACTCCTTGCTCAACGAAATGGACTCAACACCCCATATTAAACGCCTAAGAATGTATCTGACTAATAAGTATCTTAAAACCTATGGATTGCTATGTCTCCAAAAGAGAATCAAGCGTGTGTACAGGGGCATAAACGCAGCAGTGATAGGATTGGAGAGGTTCGGTGAGCAAATGAAGACCCTTTGAATTCATATTGCATGGTACCCTTTCCACGGGTTTCAACTACCCAGCTTTAAGGTATTCTTCCTTCAGCTAAAACATGCATGTGGAACCCAGAGTATGATCAACCATGTGAACGGGAGACGTGTTCAAATATGTCTCAGTTTTCCTCCCCTGGTACTCGGGTGCAACATTCCAGACGCTTTACTAACACTCTCCCCACTTGGAGAGTCAGCGCCTTTAACCTCCTGTTTGGCCCAGTTTGCAATTTCTGCGGAAGATGAACAGGAATAGGGAGAACCAATGAGAGACTAGCTGGAGGTGTCTGGACGGGCAAATTTAACTCTCATTTCCCACCAGGAAGAGGAAATAACCAAAGGCTCAGCGTGCCGTGACGGAACCAGATTAGGGCCTGAAGCCATTCTGCGGTGTTGCGGCCAGCTCAAAATAAAGGGAGTTAAAGAAAGGAGCTCAGGGGCACTGTAATTCACAAACCTGCAGAGTTATAAATGACAGCTATCGTCCAAAAATAGACTGAAGTAAGGCTGCCAAGAGGACTTGAAAGCCGGGCAGAATTGCAGGAAACCGATTTCAGGAGGTAGACTGGAATTGCATTGAAAGCATAGGAAAAGAGGCAGAACGTCTACAATGATGCAGTTGGCCAAAAAGGGCGTATGCGTTTTTTCCTGAATATATTCAGGAAAAAACGCATAGGCCCTTTTTGGCCAACCAAGCAAGCTTGCAAAGGAAATCTGCACTACAATGAAGTCTCACTTCCCCCCTGTCAAAAGGGCCATCTGAAAAAAGTGTAAAATCCAGAAAGGCAGGACAGGCCATGGAGAACTGGGAGCCTTGTTATGCTGATGGGCGGGATGTAAATTGCCAACAGACACTCGGGAGAAGTGTATGGTGTTTCCTGAAACATCTAAAAAACAAAGCAACAGAGCCTAGGGCACTTCCACTTATGGTCCTATAGCTTAGGGAAATTAAAATCAAAAAGACACAGCCACCCCAAAGTTTGGGACGCCTCTGTTTACAAGAACCTTATTTACCGTACATGTTCAATATCACAGAAAGTGAAAAATGGATAAAGAACTTGTGGTACTTACGTACAATGCAGTATCACTCAGCAATGAAATCTATGTCATCAGGCCCGTAGCAGCATAATGAGTGGATTCAGGTACGATGATTCTAACTGAAATAAGTCACACAGAAAAAGAAACATCATAAGATATCACTAATACACAGAATGTAAACTTGGCTACACAGGAACTGAATTCCAAAACAGAAAAGGATCTCAAATTTAGAAAACCAACTTATGCTTGCTTAAGGGGAAAGGTGAGTTGGGGTGCTGCATAAAACCAGAGATTGAAATGAGCACAGATAAAGTTCCTTAAGCCAAATATGGAATAGACAAGAGCTACTCCTTGCTCAACGATATGGACTCAACACCCCATATTAAACACCTAAGAATGTACCTGACTAGTAAGTATCTTAAAACCTATGGATTGCTATGTCTTTAAAAGAGAATCAAGTGTGTGTACAGGGGCAAAAAAGCAGCAGTGATAGGATTGGAGTGGTTCGTTGAGCAAATGAAGACCCTTTGAAGTCATATTGCATGGTACCCATTCCACGGGTCTCAAATCTCCAGGTTTAAGGTATTCTTCCTTCAGCTAAAACATGCATGTGGAACCCAGAGTATGATCAACCGTGTGAACAGGATACGTGTTCAAATATGTCTCACTTTTCCTCCCCTGGTACTCGGGTGCAACATTCCAGACGCTTTAGTAACACTCTCCCCACTTGGAGAGTCAGCGCCTTTAACCTCCTGTTTGGCCCAGTTTGCAATTTCTGCGGAAGATTAACAGGAACAGCGAGAACCAATGAGAGGCTAGCTGGAGGTGTCTGGACGGGAAAATTTAACTCTAATTTCCCACCAGGAAGAGGAATTAACCAAAGGCTCAGCGTGCCGTGCCGGAACCAGAGTAGGGCCTGAAGCCATCCTGCAGTGTTGCGGCCAGGTCACAAGAAAGAGAGTTGAAGAAAGGAGCTCAGGGGCACTGTAATTCACAAACCTGCAGAGTTATAAATGACAGCTATCGTCCAAAAATATACTGAAGTAAGGCTGCCAAGAGGACTTGAAAGCGGGGCAGAATTGCAGGAAACCGATTTCAGGAGGTAGACTGGAATTGCATTGAAAGCATAGGAAAAGAGGCAGAACGTCCACAATGATGCACTTGGCCAAAAAGGGCGTATGCATTTTTTCCTGAATATATTCAGGAAAAAACGCATACGCCCTTTTTGGCCAAACAAGCAAGCTTGCAAAGGAAATCTGCACTACAATGAAGTCTCACTTCCCCCCGGTCAAAAGGGCCATCTGAAAAAAGTGTAAAATCCAGACAGGCAGGACAGGCCATGGAGAACTGGGAGCCTTGTTATGCTGATGGGCGGGATGTAAATTGCCAACAGACACTTGGGAGAAGTGTATGGTGTTTCCTGAAACATCTAAAAAACAAAGCAACAGAGCCTAGGGCACTTCCACTTATGATCCTAGAGCTTAGGGAAATTAAAATCAAAAAGACACAGCCACCCCAAAGTTTGGGATGCCTCTGTTTACAAGAACGTCGTTTACAGTACAAGTTCAACATCGCAGAAAGTGAAAAATGGATAAAGAAGTTGTGGTATTTACTTACAAAGCAATATCACTCAGCAATGAAATCTATGTCATCAGGCCCTTAACAGCACAATGAGTGGATTCAGGCATGATGATTCTAACTGAAATAAGTCACACAGAAAAAGAAACATCATAAGATATCAGTAATACACGGAATGTAAACTTGGCTACACAGGAACTGAATGACAGAACAGAACAGTGTCTCAAATTTAGAAAACCAACTTATGCTTGCTACGGGTAAAGGTGAGTTGGGGTGCTGCATAAAACCAGAGATTGAAATGAGCACAGATAAAGTTCCTTAAGCCAAATATGGAATAGACAAGAGCTACTCCTTGCTCAACGAAATGGACTCAACACCCCATATTAAACGCCTAAGTATGTACCTGACTAGTAAGTATCTTAAAACCTATGGATTGCTATGTCTCCGAAAGAGAATCAAGCCTGTGTACAGGGGCATAAACGCAGCAGTGATAGGATTGGAGCGGTTCGGTGAGCAAATGAAGACCCTTTGAAGTCATATTGCATGGTACCCATTCCACGGGTTTCAACTACCCAGGTTTAAGGTATTCTTCCTTCAGCTAAAACATGCGTGTGGAACCTAGAGTATGATCAACCATGTGATCGGGAGACGTGTTCAAATATGTCTCAGTTTTCGTACCCTGGTACTCGGGTGCAACATTCCAGACGCTTTACTAACACTCTCCCGACTTGGAGAGTCAGTCCCTTTAACCTCCTGTTTGGCCCAGTTTGCAATTTCTGCGGAAGATGAACAGGAACAGTGAGAACCAATGAGAGGCTAGCTGGAGGTGTCTGGACGGGCAAATTTAACTCTAATTTCCCACCAGGAAGAGGAATTAACCAAAGGCTCAGCGTGCCATGCCAGAACCAGAGTAGGGCCTGAAGCCATTCTGCGGTGTTGCGGTCAGCTCAAAATCAAGGGAGTTGAAGAAAGGAGCTCAGGGGCACTGTAATTCACAAACCTGCAGAGTTATAAATGACAGCTATCGTCCAAAAATAGACTGAAGTAAGGCTGCCAAGAGGACTTGAAAGCCGGGCAGAATTGCAGGAAACCGATTTCAGGAGGTAGACTGGAATTGCATTGAAAGCATAGGAAAAGAGGCAGAACGTCCACAATGATGCACTTGGCCAAAAAGGGCGTATGCGTTTTTTCCTGAATATATTCAGGAAATAACGCATACGCCCTTTTTGGCCAACCAAGCAAGCTTGCAAAGGAAATCTGCACTACAATGAAGTCTCACTTCCCCCCGGTCAAAAGGGCCATCTGAAAAAAGTGTAAAATCCAGAAAGGCAGGACAGGCCATGGAGAACTGGGAGCCTTGTTATGCTGATGGGCGGGATGTAAATTGCCAACAGACACTCGGGAGAAGTGTATGGTGTTTCCTGAAACATCTAAAAAACAAAGCAACAGAGCGTAGGGCACTTCCACTTATGTTCCTATAGCTTAGGGAAATTAAAATCAAAAAGACACAGCCACCCCAAAGTTTGGGACGCCTCTGTTTACAAGAACCTTATTTACCGTACATGTTCAATATCACAGAAAGTGAAAAATGGATAAAGAACTTGTGGTACTTACGTACAATGCAGTATCACTCAGCAATGAAATCTATGTCATCAGGCCCGTAGCAGCATAATGAGTGGATTCAGGTACGATGATTCTAACTGAAATAAGTCACACAGAAAAAGAAACATCATAAGATATCACTAATACATGGAATTTAAACTTGGCTACACAGGAACTGGATTCCAAAACAGAACAGGATCTCAAATTTAGAAAACCAACTTATGCTTGCTTAAGGGGAAAGGTGAGTTGGGGTGCTGCATAAAACCAGAGATTGAAATGAGCACAGATAAAGTTCCTTAAGCCAAATATGGAATAGACAAGAGCTACTCCTTGCTCAACGAAATGGACTCAACACCCCATATTAAACACCTAAGAATGTACCTGACTAGTAAGTATCTTAAAACCTATGGATTGCTATGTCTCCAAAAGAGAATCAAGCGTGTGTACAGGGGCAAAAAAGCAGCAGTGATAGGATTGGAGTGGTTCGTTGATCAAATGAAGACCCTTTAAAGTCATATTGCATGGTACCCATTCCACGGGTCTCAAATCTCCAGGTTTAAAGTATTCTTCCTTCAGCTAAAACATGCATGTGGAACCCAGAGTATGATCAACCGTGTGAACGGGAGACATGTTCAAATATGTCTCAGTTTTCCTCGCCTGGTACTCGGGTGCAACATTCCAGATGCTTTACTAACACTATCCCCACTTGGAGAGTCAGCACCTTTAACCTCCTGTTTGGCCCAGTTTGCAATTTCTGCGGAAGATGAACAGGAATAGCGAGAACCAATCAGAGACTAGCTGGAGGTGTCCGGACGGGCAAATTTAACTCTCATTTCCCACCAGGAAGAGGAAATAACCAAAGGCTCAGTGTGCCGTGCCGGAACCAGATTAGGGCCTGAAGCCATCCTGCGGTGTTGCGGCCAGCTCAAAAGAAAGCGAGTTGAAGAAAGGAGCTCAGGGGCACTGTAATTCACAAACCTGCAGAGTTATAAATGACAGCTATCGTCCAAAAATATACTGAAGTAAGGCTGCCAAGAGGACTTGAAAGCGGGGCAGAATTGCAGGAAACCGATTTCAGGAGGTAGACTGGAATTGCTTTGAAAGCATAGGAAAAGAGGCAGAACGTCCACAATGATGCACTTGGCCAAAAAGGGCGTATGCGTTTTTTCCTGAATATATTCAGGAAAAAACGCATACGCCCTTTTTGGCCAACCAAGCAAGCTTGCAAAGGAAATCTGCACTACAATGAAGTCTCACTTCCCCCCGGTCAAAAGGGCCATCTGAAAAAAGTGTAAAATCCAGACAGGCAGGACAGGCCATGGAGAACTGGGAGCCTTGTTATGCTGATGGGCGGGATGTAAATTGCCAACAGACACTCGGGAGGAGTGTATGGTGTTTCCTGAAACATCTAAAAAACAAAGCAACAGAGCCTAGGGCACTTCCACTTATGGTCCTATAGCTTAGGGAAATTAAAATCAAAAAGACACAGCCACCCCAAAGTTTGGGACGCCTCTGTTTACAAGAACGTCGTTTACAGTACAAGTTCAACATCGCAGAAAGTGAAAAATGGATAAAGAAGTTGTGGTATTTACTTACAAAGCAATATCACTCAGCAATGAAATCTATGTCATCAGGCCCTTAACAGCACAATGAGTGGATTCAGGTATGATGATTCTAACTGAAATAAGTCACACAGAAAAAGAAACATCATAAGATATCAGTAATACACGGAATGTAAACTTGGCTACACAGGAAGTGAATTACAGAACAGAACAGTGTCTCAAATTTAGAAAACCAACTTATGCTTGCTACGGGTAAAGGTGAGTTGGGGTGCTGCATAAAACCAGAGATTGAAATGAGCACAGATAAAGTTCCTTAAGCCAAATATGGAATAGACAAGAGCTACTCCTTGCTCAACGAAATTGACTCAACACCGCATATTAAATGCCTAAGAATGTACCTGACTAGTAAGTATCTTAAAACCTATGGATTGCTATGTCTCCAAAAGAGAATCAAGCGTGTGTACAGGTGCATAAACGCAGCAGTGATAGGACTGGAGAGGTTCGGTGAGCAAATGAAGACCCTTTGAAGTCATATTGCATGGTAAACATTCCACGGGTCTCAACTCTCCAGGTTTAAGGTATTCTTCCTTCAGCTAAAACATGCATGTGGAACCCAGAGTATGATCAACCGTGTGAACGGGAGACGTGTTCAAATATGTCTCAGTTTTCCTCCCCTGGTACTCGGGTGCAACATTCCAGACGCTTTACTAACACTCTCCACACTTGGAGAGTAAATGCCTTTAACCACCTGTTTGGCCCAGTTTGCAATATCTGCGGAAGATGAACAGGAATAGGGAGAACCAATGAGAGACTAGCTGGAGGTGTCTGGACGGGCAAATTTAACTCTCATTTCCCACCAGGAAGAGGAAATAACCAAAGGCTCAGCGTGCTGAGCCGGAACCAGATTAGGGCCTGAAGCCATCCTGCGGTGCTGCGGCCAGCTCACAAGAAAGAGAGTTGAGGAAAGGAGCTCAGGGGCACTGTAATTCACAAACCTGCAGAGTTATAAATGACAGCTATCGTCCAAAAATATACTGAAGTAAGGCTGCGAAGAGGACTTGAAAGCGGGGCAGAATTGCAGGAAACCGATTTCAGAAGGTAGACTGGAATTGCATTGAAAGCATAGGAAAAGAGGCAGAACGTCCACAATGATGCACTTGGCCAAAAAGGGCGTATGCGTTTTTCCCTGAATATATTCAGGAAAAAACGCATACGCACTTTTTGGCCAACCAAGCAAGCTTGCAAAGGAAATCTGCACTACAATGAAGTCTCACTTCCCCCTGGTCAAAAGGGCCATCTGAAAAAAGTGTAAAATCCAGAAAGGCAGGACAGGCCATGGAGAACTGGGAGCCTTGTTATGCTGATGGGCGGGATGTAAATTGCCAACAGACACTGGGGAGAAGTGTATGGTGTTTCCTGAAACATCTAATAAACAAAGCAACAGAGCCTAGCGCACTTCCACTTATGGTCCTATAGCTTAGGGAAATTAAAATCAAAAAGACAGAGCTACCCCAAAGTTAGGGACGCCTCTGTTTACAAGAACCTCGTTTACCATACAAGTTCAATATCACAGAAATTGAAAAATGGATAAAGTACTTATGGTACTTACGTACAATGCAGTATCACTCAGCAATGAAATCTATGTCATCAGTCCCTTAGCAGCATAATGAGTGGATTCAGGTACGATGATTCTAACTGAAATAAGTCACACAGAAAAAGAAACATCATAAGCTATCACTAATACACGGAATGTAAACTTGGCTACACAGGAAGTGAATTCCAAAACAGAACAGGGTCTCAAATTTAGAAAAGCAACTTATGCTTGCTTAAGGGGAAAGGTGAGTTGGGGTGCTGCATAAAACCAGAGATTGAAATGAGCACAGATAAAGTTCCTTACGCTAAATATGGAACAGACAATAGCTACTACTTGTTCAACGAAATGGACTCAACACCCGATATTAAACGCCTAAGAATGTACCTGACTATTAAGTATCTTAAAACCTATGGATTGCTATGTCTCCAAAAGAGAATCAAGCGTGTGTACAGCGGCATAAATGCAACAGTGATAGGACTGGAGAGCTTTGTGAGCAAATGAAGACCCTTTGAAGTCATACTGCATGGTACCCATTCCACGGGTCTCAACTCTCCAGGTTTAAGGTATTCTTCCTTCAGCTAAAACATGCATGTGGAACCTAGAGTATGATCAACCATGTGATCAGGAGATGTGTTCAAATATGTCTCAGTTTTCGTACCCAGGTACTCGGGTGCAACATTCCAGACGCTTTACTAACACTCTCCCGACTTGGAGAGTCAGTCCCTTTAACCTCCTGTTTGGCCCAGTTTGCAATTTCTGCGGAAGATGAACAGGAATAGCGAGAACCAATGAGAGACTAGCTGGAGGTGTCTGGACGGGCAAATTTAACTCTCAATTCCCACCAGGAAGAGGAAATAACCAAAGGCTCAGTGTGCCGTGCCGAAAGCAGATTAGGGCCTGAAGCCATCCTGCGGTGTTGCGGCTAGCCCAAAAGAAAGCGAGTTGAAGAAAGGAGCTCAGGGGCACTGTAATTCACAAACCTGCAGAGTTATAAATGACAGCTTTTATCCAAAAATATACTGAAGTAAGGCTGCCAAGAGGACTTGAAAGCGGGGCAGAATTGCAGAAAACCGATTTCAGGAGGTAGACTGGAATTGCATTGAAAGCATAGGAAAAGAGGCAGAACATCCACAATGATGCACTTGGCCAAAAAGTGCGTATGCGTTTTTTCCTGAATATATTCAGGAAAAAACGCATACGCCCTTTTTGGCCAACCAAGCAAGCTTGCAAAGGAAATCTGCACTACAATGAAGTCTCACTTCCACGCGGTCAAAAGGGCCATCTGAAAAAAAGTATAAAATCCAGAAAGGCAGGACAGGCCATGGAGAACTGGGAGCCTTGTTATGCTGATGGGCGGGATGTAAATTGCCAACAGACACTCTGGAGAAGTGTATGGTGTTTCCTGAAACATCTATAAAACAAAGCAACAGAGCCTAGGGCACTTCCACTTATGGACCTATAGCTTAGGGAAGTAAAATCAAAAAGACGCAGCCACCCCAAAGTTTGGGACGCCTCTGTTTACAAGAACCTCGTTTACAGTACAAGTTCAACATCGCAGAAAGTGAAAAATGAATAAAGAAGTTGTGGTATTTACTTACAAAGCAATATCACTCAGCAATGAAATCTATGTCATCAGGCCCTTAGCAGCACAATGAGTGGATTCAGGTATGATGATTCTAACTGAAATAAGTCACACAGAAAAAGAAACATCATAAGATATCACTAATACACGGAATGTAAACTTGGCTACACAGGAACTGAATTACAGAACAGAACAGGGTCTCAAATTTAGAAAACCAACTTATGCTTGCTTAAGGGTAAAGGAGAGTTGGGGTGCTGCATAAAACCAGAGATTGAAATGAGCACAGATAAAGTTCCTTAAGTCAAATATGGAATAGACAAGAGCTACTCCTTGCTCAACGAAATGGACTCAACACCCCATATTAAACGCCTAAGAATGTACCTGACTAGTAAGTATCGTAAAACCTATGGATTGCTATGTCTCCAAAAGAGAATCAAGTGTGTGTACAGGGACATAAACGCAGCAGTGATAGGATTGGAGAGGTTCGGTGAGCAAATGAAGACCTTTGAAGTCATATTGCATGGTACCCATTACACGGGTCTCAACTCTCTAGGTTTAAGGTATTCTTCCTTCAGCTAAAACATGCATGTGGAACCCAGAGTACGATGACCCATGTGAACGGGAGATGTGTTCAAATATGTCTCAGTTTTCCTCCCCTGGTACTCCGGTGCAACATTCCAGACGCTTTACTAACACTCTCCCCACTTGGAGAGTCAGCGCCTTTAACCTCCTGTTTGGCCAAGTTTGCAATTTCTGTGGAAGATGAACAGGAATAGGGAGAACCAATGAGAGACTAGCTGGAGGTGTCTGGACGGGCAAATTTAACTCTCATTTCCCAGCAGGAAGAGGAAATAACCAAAGACTCAGCGTGCCATGCCGGAACCAGATTAGGGCCTGAAGCCATCCTGTGGTGTTGCGGCCAGGTCAGAAGAAAGCGAGTGGAAGAAAGGAGCTCAGGGGCACTGTAATTCACAAACCTGCAGAGTTATAAATGACAGCTATCGTCCAAAAATATACTGAAGTAAGGCTGCCAAGAGGACTTGAAAGCGGGGCAGAATTGCAGGAAACCGATTTCAGGAGGTAGACTGGAATTGCATTGAAAGCATAGGAAAAGAGGCAGAACGTCCACAATGATGCACTTGGCCAAAAAGGGGGTATGCGTTTTTTCCTGAACATGTTCACGAAAAAACGCATACGCACTTTTTGGCCAACCAAGCAAACTTGCAAAGGAAATCTGCACTACAATGAAGTCTCACTTCCCCCCGGTCAAAAGGGCCATCTGAAAAAAGTGTAAAATCCAGAAAGGCAGGACAGGCCATGGAGAACTGGGAGCCTTCTTATGCTGATGAGCAGGATGTAAATTGCAAACAGATACTGGGGAGAAGTGTATGGTGTTTCCTGAAACATCTAAAAAACAAAGCAACAGAGCCTAGGGCACTTCCACTTATGGTCCTATAGCTCAGGGAATTTAAAATCAAAAAGACACAGCCACCCCAAAGTTTGGGACGCCTCTGTTTACAAGAATCTCATTACAGTACAAGTTCAACATCGCAGAAAGTGAAAAATGGATAAAGAAGTTGTGGTATTTACTTACAAAGCAATATCACTCAGCAATGAAATCTATGACATCAGGCCCGTAGCAGCATAATGAGTGGATTCAGGTACGATGATTCTAACTGAAATAAGTCACACAGAAAAAGAAACATCATAAGATATCACTAATACACGGAATGAAAACTTGGCTACACAGGAACTGAATTCCATAACAGAACAGGGTCTCAAATTTAGAAAACCAACTTATGCTTGCTTAAGGGGAAAGGTGAGTTGGGGTGCTGCATAAAACCAGAGATTGAAATGAGCACAGATAAAGTTCCTTAAGCCAAATATGGAATAGACAAGAGCTACTCCTTGCTCAACGAAATGGACCCAACACCCCATATTAAACGCCTAAGAATGTACCTGACTAGTAAGTATCTTAAAACCTATGGATTGCTATGTCTCCGAAAGAGAATCAAGCATGTGTACAGGGGCATAAACGCAGCTGTGATAGGATTGGAGAGGTTCGGTGAGCAAATGAAGACCCTTTGAAGTCATATTGCATGGTACCCATTCCACGGGTTTCAACAACCCAGGTTTAAGGTATTCTTCCTTCAGCTAAAACATGCATGTGGAACCCAGAGTATGATCAACCGTGTGAATGGGAGATGTGTTCAAATATGTCTCAGTTTTCCTCCCCTGGTACTCCGGTGTAACATTCCAGACGCTTTACTAACACTCTCCCCACTTGGAGAGTCAGCGCCTTTAACCTCCTGTTTGGCCAAGTTTGCAATTTCTGTGGAAGATGAACAGGAATAGGGAGAACCAATGAGAGACTAGCTGGAGGTGTCTGGACGGGCAAATTTAACTCTCATTTCCCACCAGGAAGAGGAAATAACCAAAGACTCACCGTGCCGTGCCGGAACCAGATTTGGGCCTGAAGCCATTCTGCGGTGTTGCGGCCAGGTCAGAAGAAAGCGAGTGGAAGAAAGGAGCTCAGGGGCACTGTAATTCACAAACCTGCAGAGTTATAAATGACAGCTATCGTCCAAAAATATACTGAAGTAAGGCTGCCAAGAGGACTTGAAAGCGGGGCAGAATTGCAGGAAACCGATTTCAGGAGGTAGACTGGAATTGCATTGAAAGCATAGGAAAAGAGGCAGAACGTCCACAGTGATGCACTTGGCCAAAAAGGGGGTATGCGTTTTTTCCTGAACATGTTCACGAAAAAACGCATACGCACTTTTTGGCCAACCAAGCAAACTTGCAAAGGAAATCTGCACTACAATGAAGTCTCACTTCCCCCCGGTCAAAAGGGCCATCTGAAAAAAGTGTAAAATCCAGAAAGGCAGGACAGGCCATGGAGAACTGGGAGCCTTGTTATGCTGATGAGCAGGATGTAAATTGCCAACAGACACTGGGGAGAAGTGTATGGTGTTTCCTGAAACATCTAAAAAACAAAGCAACAGAGCCTAGGGCACTTCCACTTATGGTCCTATAGCTCAGGGAATTTAAAATCAAAAAGACACAGCCGCCCAAAAGTTTGGGACGCCTCTGTTTACAAGAACCTCGTTACAGTACAAGTTCAACATCGCAGAAAGTGAAAAATGGATAAAGAAGTTGTGGTATTTACTTACAAAGCAATATCACTCAGCAATGAAATCTATGACATCAGGCCCGTAGCAGCATAATGAGTGGATTCAGGTACGATGATTCTAACTGAAATAAGTCACACAGAAAAAGAAACATCATAAGATATCACTAATACACGGAATGAAAACTTGGCTACACAGGAACTGAATTCCATAACAGAACAGGGTCTCAAATTTAGAAAACCAACTTATGCTTGCTTAAGGGGAAAGGTGAGTTGGGGTGCTGCATAAAACCAGAGATTGAAATGAGCACAGATAAAGTTCCTTAAGCCAAATATGGAATAGACAAGAGCTACTCCTTGCTCAACGAAATGGACCCAACACACCATATTAAACGCCTAAGAATGTACCTGACTAGTAAGTATCTTAAAACCTATGGATTGCTATGTCTCCGAAAGAGAATCAAGCATGTGTACAGGGGCATAAACGCAGCTGTGATAGGATTGGAGAGGTTCGGTGAGCAAATGAAGACCCTTTGAAGTCATATTGCATGGTACCCATTCCACGGGTTTCAACAACCCAGGTTTAAGGTATTCTTCCTTCAGCTAAAACATGCATGTGGAACCCAGAGTATGATCAACCGTGTGAATGGGAGATGTGTTCATATATGTCTCAGTTTTCGTACGCTGGTACTCGGGTGCAACATTCCAGATGCTTTACTAACACTCTCCCCACTTGGAGAGTCAGCGTGTTTAACGTTCTGTTTGGCCCAGTTTGCAATTTCTGCGGAAGATGAACAGGAATAGGGAGAACCAATGAGAGACTAGCTGGAGGTGTCTGGACGGGCAAATTTAACTCTCATTTCCCACCAGGAAAAGGAAATAACCAAAGGCTCAGCGAGCCGTGCCGGAACCAGATTAGGGCCTGAAGCCATCCTGCGGTGTTGCGGCCAGCTCAAAAGAAAGTGAGTTGAAGAAAGGAGCTCAGGGGCACTGTAATTCACAAACCTGCAGAGTTATAAATGACAGCTATCGTCCAAAAATAGACTGAAGTAAGGCTGCCAAGAGGACTTGAAAGCGGGGCAGAATTGCAGGAAACCGATTTCAGGAGGTAGACTGGAATTGCATTGAAAGCATAGGAAAAGAGGCAGAACGTCCACAATGATGCACTTGGCCAAAAAGGGCGTATGCGTTTTTTCCTGAATATATTCAGGAAAAAACGCATACGCCCTTTTTGGCCAACCAAGCAAGCTTGCAAAGGAAATCTGCAGTACAGTGAAGTCTCACTGCTCCCCGGTCAAAAGGGCCATCTGAAAAAAGTGTAAAATCCAGAAAGGCAGGACAGGCCATGGAGAACTGGGAGCCTTGTTATGCTGATGGGCGGGATGTAAATTGCCAACAGACACTCGGGAGAAGTGTATGGTGTTTCCTGAAACATCTAAAAAACAAAGCAACAGAGCCTAGGGCACTTCCACTTATGGTCCTATAGCTTAGGGAAATTAAAATCAAAAAGACACAGCCACCCCAAAGTTTGGGACGCCTCTGTTTACAAGAACCTCTTTTACCGTACAAGTTCAATATCACAGAAAGTGAAAAATGGATAAAGAAGTTGTGGTACTTACGTACAATGCAGTATCACTCAGCAATGAAATCTATGTCATCAGGCCCTTAGCAGCACAATGAGTGGATTCAGGTTTGATGATTCTAACTGAAATAAGTCACACAGAAAAAGAAACATCATAAGATATCAGTAATACACGGAATGTAAACTTGGCTACACAGGAACTGAATTACAGAACAGAACAGGGTCTCAAATTTAGAAAACCAACTTATGCTTACTTAAGGGGAAAGGTGAGTTGGGGTACTGCATAAAACCAGAGATTGAAATGAGCACAGATAAAGTTCCTTAAGCCAAATATGGAATAGACAAGAGCTACTCCTTGCTCAACGAAATGGACTCAACACCCCATATTAAACGCCTAAGAATGTACCTGACTAGTAAGTATCTTAAAACCTATGGATTGCTATGTCTCCAAAAGAGAATCAAGCGTCTGTACAGGGGCATAAACGCAGCAGTGATAGGATTGGAGAGGTTCGGTGAGCAAATGAAGACCCTTTGAAGTCATATTGCATGGTACCCATTCCACGGGTCTCAACTCTCCAGGTTTAAGGTATTCTTCCTTCAGCTAAAACATGCATGTGGAACCCAGAGTATGATCAACCGTGTGATCAGGAGACGTGTTCAAATATGTCTCAGTTTTCCTCCCCTGGTACTCGGGTGCAACATTCCAGACGCTTTACTAACACTCTCCCCACTTGGAGAGTCAGTCCCTTTAACCTCCTGTTTGGCCCAATTTGCAATTTGTGCGGAAGATGAACAGGAATAGCGAGAACCAATGAGAGACTAGCTGGAGGTATCTGGACGGGTAAATTTAACTCTCATTTCCCACCAGGAAGAGGAATTAACCAAAGGCTCAGCGTGCCGTGCCGGAAACAGATTGGGGTCTGAAGCCATCCTGCGGTGTTGCGGCCAGGTCACAAGAAAGCGAGTTGAAGAAAGGAGCTCAGGGGCACTGTAATTCACAAACCTGCAGAGTTATACATGACAGCTATCGTCCAAAAATATACTGAAGTAAGGCTGCCAAGAGGACTTGAAAGCGGGGCAGAATTGCAGGAAACCAATTTCAGGAGGTAGACTGGAATTGCATTGAAAGCATAGGAAAAGAGGCAGAACGTCCACAATGATGCACTTGGCCAAAAAGGGCGTATGCGTTTTTTCCTGAACATGTTCACGAAAAAACGCATACGCCCTTTTTGGTCAACCAAGCAAACTTGCAAAGGAAATCTGCACTACAATGAAGTCTCACTTCCCCCCGGTCAAAAGGGCCATCTGAAAAAAGTGTAAAATCCAGAAAGGCAGGACAGGCCATGGAGAACTGGGAGCCTTGTTATGCTGATGGGCGGGATGTAAATTGCCAACAGACACTGGGGAGAAGTGTATGGTGTTTCCTGAAACATCTAAAAAACAAAGCAACAGAGCCTAGGGCACTTCCACTTATGGTCCTATAGCTCAGGGAATTTAAAATCAAAAAGACACAGCCGCCCCAAAGTTTGGGACGCCTCTGTTTACAAGAACCTCGTTTACAGTACAAGTTCAACATCGCAGAAAGTGAAAAATGGATAAAGAAGTTGTGGTATTTACTTACAAAGCAATATCACTCAGCAATGAAATCTATGTCATCAGGCCCTTAGCAGCACAATGAGTGGATTCAGGTATGATGATTCTAACTGAAATAAGTCACACAGAAAAAGAAACATCATAAGATATCAGTAATACACGGAATGTAAACTTGGCTACACAGGAACTGAATTACAGAACAGAACAGGGTCTCAAATTTAGAAAACCAACTTATGCTTGCTTAAGGGTAAAGGTGAGTTGGGGTGCTGCATAAAACCAGAGATTGAAATGAGCACAGATAAAGTTCCTTAAGCCAAATATGGAATACACAAGAGCTACTCCTTTCTCAACGAAATGGACTCAACACCGCATATTAAACGCCTAAGAATGTACCTGACTAGTAAGTATCTTAAAACCTATGGTTTGCTATGTCTCCGAAAGAGAATCAAGCCTGTGTACAGGGGCATAAACGCAGCAGTGATAGGATTGGAGAGGTTCGGTGAGCAAATGAAGACCCTTTGAAGTCATATTGCATGGTACCCATTTCACGGGTTTCAACTACCCAGGTTTAAGGTATTCTTCCTTCAGCTAAAACATGCATGTGGAACCTAGAGTATGATCAACCATGTGATCGGGAGACGTGTTCAAATATGTCTCAGTTTTCGTACCCTGGTACTCGGGTGCAACATTCCAGACGCTTTACTAACACTCTCCCGACTTGGAGAGTCAATCCCTTTAACCTCCTGTTTGGCCCAGTTTGCAATTTCTGCTGAAGATGAACAGGAATAGCGAGAACCAATGAGAGACTAGCTGGAGGTGTCTGGACGGGCAAATTTAACTCTCATTTCCCACCAGGAAGAGGAATTAACCAAAGGCTCAGCGTGCCGTGCCTGAACAAGATTAGGGCCTGAAGCCATCCTGCAGTGTTGCGGCCAGCTCAAAAGAAAGCGAGTTGAAGACAGGGGCTCAGGGGCACTGTAATTCACAAACCTGCAGAGTTATAAATGACAGCTATCGTCCAAAAATATACTGAAGTAACACTGCCAAGAGGACTTGAAAGCGGGGCAGAATTGCAGGAAACCGATTTCAGGAGGTAGACTGGAATTGCATTGAAAGCATAGGAAAAGAGGCAGAACGTCCACAATGATGCACTTGGCCAAAAAGGGGGTATGCGTTTTTTCCTGAACATGTTCACGAAAAAACGCATACGCCCTTTTTGGTCAACCAAGCACACTTGCAAAGGAAATCTGCACTACAATGAAGTCTCACTTCCCCCCGGTCAAAAGGGACATCTGAAAAAAGTGTAAAATCCAGAAAGGCAGGACAGGCCATGGAGAACTGGGAGCCTTGTTATGCTGATGGGCGGGATGTAAATTGCCAACAGACACTCGGGAGAAGTGTATGGTGTTTCCTGAAACATCTAAAAAACAAAGCAACAGAGCCTAGGGCACTTCCACTTATGGTCCTATAGCTCAGGGAATTTAAAATCAAAAAGACACAGCCGCCCCAAAGTTTGGGACGCCTCTGTTTACAAGAACCTCGTTTACAGTACAAGTTCAACATCGCAGAAAGTGAAAAATGGATAAAGAAGTTGTGGTATTTACTTACAAAGCAATATCACTCAGCAATGAAATCTATGTCATCAGGCCCTTAGCAGCACAATCAGTGGATTCAGGTATGATGATTCTAACTGAAATAAGTCACACAGAAAAAGAAACATCATAAGATATCAGTAATACACGGAATGTAAACTTGGCTACACAGGAACTGAATTACAGAACAGAACAAGGTCTCAAATTTAGAAAACCAACTTATGCTTGCTTAAGGGGAAAGGTGAGTTGGGGTGCTGCATAAAACCAGAGATTGAAATGAGCACAGATAAAGTTCCTTAAGCCAAATATGGAATAGACAAGAGCTACTCCTTGCTCAACGAAATGGACTCAACACCCCATATTAAACGCCTAAGAATGTACCTGACTAGTAAGTATCTTAAAACCTACGGATTGCTATGTCTCCGAAAGAGAATCAAGCATGTGTACAGGGGCATAAACGCAGCAGTGATAGATTTGGAGAGGTTCGGTGAGCAAATGAATACCCTTTGAAGACATATTGCATGGTACCCATTACACGGGTCTCAACTCTCCAGGTTTAAGGTATTCTTCCTTCAGCTAAAACATGCATGTGGAACCCAAGTATGATCAACCATGTGAACGGGAGACGTGTTCAAATATGTCTCAGTTTTCCTCCCCTGGTACTCGGGTGCAACATTCCAGACGCTTTACTAACACTCTCCCCACTTGGAGAGTCAGCGCCTTTAACCTCCTGTTTGGCCCAGTTTGCAATTTCTGCGGAAGATGAACAGGAATAGCGAGAACCAATGAGAGACTAGCTGGAGGTGTCTGGACGGGCAAATTTAACTCTCATTTCCCACCAGGAAGAGGAAATAACCAAAGGCTCAGCGTGCCGTACTGGAACCAGATTAGGGCCTGAAGACATCCTGCGGTGTTGCGGCCAGGTCACAAGAAAGCGAGTTGAAGAAAGGAGCTCAGGGGCACTGTAATTCACAAACCTGCAGAGTTATAAATGACAGCTATCGTCCAAAAATAGACTGAAGTAAGGCTGCCAAGAGGACTTGAAAGCGGGGCAGAATTGCAGGAAACCGATTTCAGGAGGTAGACTGGAATTGCATTGAAAGCATAGGAAAAGAGGCAGAACGTCCACAATGATGCACTTGGCCAAAAAGGGCGTATGCGTTTTTTCCTGAATATATTCAGGAAAAAACGCATACGCCCCTTTTGGCCAACCAAGCAAGCTTGCAAAGGAAATCTGCACTACAATTAAGTCTCACTTCCCCCCGGTCAAAAGGGCCATCTGAAAAAAGTGTAAAATCCAGAAAGGCAGGACAGGCCATGGACAACTGGGAGCCTTGTTATGCTGATGGGCGGGATGTAAATTGCCAACAGACACTCGGGAGAAGTGTATGGTGTTTCCTGAAACATCTAAAAAACAAAGCAACAGAGCCTAGGGCACTGCCACTTATGGTCCTATAGCTTAGGGAAATTAAAATCAAAAAGACACAGCCACCCCAAAGTTTGGAATGGCTCTGTTTACAAGAACCTCGTTTACAGTACAAGTTCAACATCGCAGAAAGTGAAAAATGGATAAAGAAGTTGTGGTATTTACTTACAAAGCAATATCACTCAGCAATGAAATCTATGTCATCAGGCCCTTAGCATCACAATGAGTGGATTCAGGTATGATGATTGTAACTGAAATAAGTCACACAGAAAAAGAAACATCATAAGATATCAGTAATACACGGAATGTAAACTTGGCTACACAGGAACTGAATTACAGAACAGAACAGGGTCTCAAATTTAGAAAACCAACTTATGCTTGCTTAAGGGTAAAGGTGAGTTGGGGTGCTGCATAAAACCAGAGATTGAAATGAGCACAGATAAAGTTCCTTAAGTCAAATATGGAATAGACAAGAGCTACTCCTTGCTCAACGAAATGGACTCAACACCGCATATTAAACGCCTAAGAATGTACCTGACTAGTAAGTATCGTAAAACCTATGGATTGCTATGTCTCCAAAAGAGAATCAAGCATGTGTACAGGGGCATAAACGCAGCAGTGATAGGATTGGAGAGGTTCGGTGAGCAAATGAAGACCCTTTGAAGTCATTTTGCATGGTACCCATTCCACGGGTCTCAACTCTCCAGGTTTAAGGTATTCTTCCTTCAGCTAAAACGTGCATGTGGAACCCAAGTATGATCAACCATGTGAACGGGAGACGTGTTCAAATATGTCTCAGTTTTCCTCCCCTGGTACTCGGGTGCAACATTCCAGACGCTTTACTAACACTCTCCCCACTTGGAGAGTCAGCGCCTTTAACCTCCTGTTTGGCCCAGTTTGCAATTTCTGCGGAAGATGAACAGGAATAGCGAGAACCAATGAGAGACTAGCTGGAGGTGTCTGGACGGGCAAATTTAACTCTCATTTCCCACCAGGAAGAGGAAATAACCAAAGGCTCAGCGTGCCGTGCCGGAACCAGATTAGGGCCTGAAGCCATCCTGCGGTGTTGCGGCCAGGTCACAAGAAAGCGAGTTGAAGAAAGGAGCTCAGGGGCACTGTAATTCACAAACCTGCAGAGTTATAAATGACAGCTATCGTCCAAAAATAGACTGAAGTAAGGCTGCCAAGAGGACTTGAAAGCGGGGCAGAATTGCAGGAAACCGATTTCAGGAGGTAGACTGGAATTGCATTGAAAGCATAGGAAAAGAGGCAGAACGTCCACAATGATGCACTTGGCCAAAAAGGGCGTATGCGTTTTTTCCTGAATATATTCAGGAAAAAACGCATACGCCCTTTTTGGCCAACCAAGCAAGCTTGCAAAGGAAATCTGCACTACAATGAAGTCTCACTTCCCCCCGGTCAAAAGGGCCATCTGAAAAAAGTGTAAAATCCAGAAAGGCAGGACAGGCCATGGACAACTGGGAGCCTTGTTATGCTGATGGGCGGGATGTAAATTGCCAACAGACACTCGGGAGAAGTGTATGGTGTTTCCTGAAACATCTAAAAAACAAAGCAACAGAGCCTAGGGCACTGCCACTTATGGTCCTATAGCTTAGGGAAATTAAAATCAAAAAGACACAGCCACCCCAAAGTTTGGAACGGCTCTGTTTACAAGAACCTCGTTTACAGTACAAGTTCAACATCCCAGAAAGTGAAAAATGGATAAAGAAGTTGTGGTATTTACTTACAAAGCAATATCACTCAGCAATGAAATCTATGTCATCAGGCCCTTAGCATCACAATGAGTGGATTCAGGTATGATGATTCTAACTGAAATAAGTCACACAGAAAAAGAAACATCATAAGATATCAGTAATACACGGAATGTAAACTTGGCTACACAGGAACTGAATTACAGAACAGAACAGGGTCTCAAATTTAGAAAACCAACTTATGCTTGCTTAAGGGTAAAGGTGAGTTGGGGTGCTGCACAAAACCAGAGATTGAAATGAGCACAGATAAAGTTCCTTAAGTCAAATATGGAATAGACAAGAGCTACTCCTTGCTCAACGAAATGGACTCAACACCGCATATTAAACGCCTAAGAATGTACCTGACTAGTAAGTATCGTAAAACCTATGGATTGCTATGTCTCCAAAAGAGAATCAAGCATGTGTACAGGGGCATAAACGCAGCAGTGATAGGATTGGAGAGGTTCGGTGAGCAAATGAAGACCCTTTGAAGTCATATTGCATGGTACCCATTACACGGGTCTCAACTCTCCAGGTTTAAGGTATTCTTCCTTCAGCTAAAACATGCATGTGGAACCCAAGTATGATCAACCATGTGAACGGGAGACGTGTTCAAATATGTCTCAGTTTTCCTCCCCTGGTACTCGGGTGCAACATTCCAGACGCTTTACTAACACTCTCCCCACTTGGAGAGTCAGCGCCTTTAACCTCCTGTTTGGCCCAGTTTGCAATTTCTGCGGAAGATGAACAGGAATAGCGAGAACCAATGAGAGGCTAGCTGGAGGTGTCTGGACGGGCAAATTTAACTCTCATTTCCCACCAGGAAGAGGAAATAACCAAAGGCTCAGCGTGCCGTGCCGGAACCAGATTAGGGCCTGAAGTCATCCTACGGTGTTGCGGCCAGGTCACAAGAAAGCGAGTTGAAGAAAGGAGCTCAGGGGCACTGTAATTTACAAACCTGCAGAGTTATAAATGACAGCTATCGTCCAAAAATATACTGAAGTAAGGCTGCCAAGAGGACTTGAAAGCGGGGCAGAATTGCAGGAAACCGATTTCAGGAGGTAGACTGGAATTGCATTGAAAGCATAGGAAAAGAGGCAGAACGTCCACAATGATGCACTTGGCCAAAAAGGGCGTATGCGTTTTTTCCTGAATATATTCAGGAAAAAACGCATACGCCCTTTTTGGCCAACCAAGCAAGCTTGCAAAGGAAATCTGCACTACAATGAAGTCTCACTTCCCCCCGGTCAAAAGGGCCATCTGAAAAAAGTGTAAAATCCAGAAAGACAAGACAGACCATGGAGAACTGGGAGCCTTGTTATGCTGATGGGCGGGATGTAAATTGCCAACAACCACTCGGGAGAAGTGTATGGTGTTTCCTGAAACATGTAAAAAACAAAGCAACAGAACCTAGGGCACTTCCACTTATGGTCCTATAGCTTAGGGAAATTAAAATCAAAAAGACACAGCCACCCCAAAGTTTGGAACGGATCTGTTTACAAGAACCTCGTTTACAGTACAAGTTCAACATCGCAGAAAGTGAAAAATGGATAAAGAAGTTGTGGTATTTACTTACAAAGCAATATCACTCAGCAATGAAATCTGTGTCATCAGGCCCTTAGCAGCACAATGAGTGGATTCAGGTACGATGATTCTAACTGAAATAAGTCACACAGAAAAAGAAACATCATAAGATATCACTAATACACGGAATGTAAACTTGGCTACACAGGAACTGAATTCCAAAACAGAACAGTGTCTCAAATTTAGAAAACCAACTTATGCTTGCTTAAGGGGAAAGGTGAGTTGGGGTGCTGCATAAAACCAGAGATTGAAATGAGCACAGATAAAGTTCCTTAAGTCAAATATGGAATAGACAAGAGCTACTCCTTGCTCAACGAAATGGACTCAACACCGCATATTAAACGCCTAAGAACGTACCTGACTAGAAAGTATCGTAAAACCTATGGATTGCTATGTCTCCAAAAGAGAATCAAGCATGTGTACAGGGGCATAAACGCAGCAGTGATAGGATTGGAGAGGTTCGGTGAGCAAATGAAGACCCTTTGAAGTCATATTGCATGGTACCCATTCCACGGGTCTCAACTCTCCAGGTTTAAGGTATTCTTCCTTCAGCTAAAACATGCATGTGGAACCCAAGTATGATCAACCATGTGAACGGGAGACGTGTTCAAATATGTCTCAGTTTTCCTCCCCTGGTACTCGGGTGCAACATTCCAGACGCTTTACTAACACTCTCCCCACTTGGAGAGTCAGCGCCTTTAACCTCCTGTTTGGCCCAGTTTGCAATTTCTGCGGAAGATGAACAGGAATAGCGAGAACCAATGAGAGACTAGCTGGAGGTGTCTGGACGGGCAAATTTAACTCTCATTTCCCACCAGGAAGAGGAAATAACCAAAGGCTCAGCGTGCCGTGCCGGAACCAGATTAGGGCCTGAAGCCATCCTGCGGTGTTGCGGCCAGGTCACAAGAAAGCGAGTTGAAGAAAGGAGCTCAGGGGCACTGTAATTCACAAACCTGCAGAGTTATAAATGACAGCTATCGTCCAAAAATAGACTGAAGTAAGGCTGCCAAGAGGACTTGAAAGCGGGGCAGAATTGCAGGAAACCGATTTCAGGAGGTAGACTGGAATTGCACTGAAAGCATAGGAAAAGAGGCAGAACGTCCACAATGATGCACTTGGCCAAAAAGGGCGTATGCGTTTTTTCCTGAATATATTCAGGAAAAAACGCATACGCCCTTTTTGGCCAACCAAGCAAGCTTGCAAAGGAAATCTGCACTACAATGAAGTCTCACTTCCCCCCGGTCAAAAGGGCCATCTGAAAAAATTGTAAAATCCAGAAAGGCAGGACAGGCCATGGACAACTGGGAGCCTTGTTATGCTGATGGGCGGGATGTAAATTGCCAACAGACACTCGGGAGAAGTGTATGGTGTTTCCTGAAACATCTAAGAAACAAAGCAACAGAGCCTAGGGCACTGCCACTTATGGTCCTATAGCTTAGGGAAATTAAAATCAAAAAGACACAGCCACCCCAAAGTTTGGAACGGCTCTGTTTACAAGAACCTCGTTTACAGTACAAGTTCAACATCGCAGAAAGTAAAAAATGGATAAAGAAGTTGTGGTATTTACTTACAAAGCAATATCACTCAGCAATGATATCTGTGTCATCAGGCCCTTAGCATCACAATGAGTGGATTCAGGTACGATGATTCTAACTGAAATAAGTCACACAGAAAAAGAAACATCATAAGATATCACTAATACACGGAATGTAAACTTGGCTACACAGGAACTGAATTCCAAAACAGAACAGTGTCTCAAATTTAGAAAACCAACTTATGCTTGCTTAAGGGTAAAGGTGAGTTGGGGTGCTGCATAAAACCAGAGATTGAAATGAGCACAGATAAAGTTCCTTAAGCCAAATATGGAATAGACAAGAGCTACTCCTTGCTCAACGAAATGGACTCAACACCGCATATTAAACGCCTAAGAATGTACCTGACTAGTAAGTATCTTAAAACCTATGGATTGCTATGTCTCCGAAGGAGAATCAAGCATGTGTACAGGGGCATAAACGCAGCAGTGATAGGATTGGAGAGGTTCGGTGAGCAAATGAAGACCCTTTGAAGTCATATTGCATGGTACCCATTCCACGGGTTTCAACTACCCAGGTTTTAGGTATTCTTCCTTCAGCTAAAACATGCATGTGGAACCCAAGTATGATCAACCATGTGAACGGGAGACGTGTTCAAATATGTCTCAGTTTTCCTCCCCTGGTACTCGGGTGCAACATTCCAGACGCTTTACTAACACTATCCCCACTTGGAGAGTCAGCGCCTTTAACCTCCTGTTTGGCCCAGTTTGCAATTTCTGCGGAAGATGAACAGGAATAGCGAGAACCAATGAGAGGCTAGCTGGAGGTGTCTGGACGGGCAAATTTAACTCTCATTTCCCACCAGGAAGAGGAAATAACCAAAGGCTCAGCGTGCCGTACCGGAACCAGATTAGGGACTGAAGCCATCCTGCGGTGTTGCGGCCAGCTCAAAAGAAAGCGAGTTGAACAAAGGAGCTCAGGGGCACTGTAATTCACAAACCTGCAGAGTTATAAATGACAGCTATCGTCCAAAAATACACTGAAGTAAGGCTGCCAAGAGGACTTGAAAGCGGGGCAGAATTGCAGGAAACCGATTTCAGGAGGTAGACTGGAATTGCATTGAAAGCATAGGAAAAGAGGCAGAACGTCCACAATGATGCACTTGGCCAAAAAGGGCGTATGCGTTTTTTCCTGAATATATTCAGGAAAAAACGCATACGCCCTTTTTGGCCAACCAAGCAAGCTTGCAAAGGAAATCTGCACTACAATGAAGTCTCACTTCCCCCCGGTCAAAAGGGCCATCTGAAAAAAGTGTAAAATCCAGAAAGGCAGGACAGGCCATGGAGAACTGGGAGCCTTGTTATGCTGATGGGCGGGATGTAAATTGCCAACAACCACTCGGGAGAAGTGTATGGTGTTTCCTGAAACATGTAAAAAACAAAGCAACAGAACCTAGGGCACTTCCACTTATGGTCCTATAGCTTAGGGAAATTAAAATCAAAAAGACACAGCCACCCCAAAGTTTGGAACGGCTCTGTTTACAAGAACCTCGTTTACAGTACAAGTTCAACATCGCAGAAAGTGAAAAATGGATAAAGAAGTTGTGGTATTTACTTACAAAGCAATATCACTCAGCAATGAAATCTATGTCATCAGGCCCTTAGCATCACAATGAGTGGATTCAGGTATGATGATTCTAACTGAAATAAGTCACACAGAAAAAGAAACATCATAAGATATCACTAATACACGGAATGTAAACTTGGCTACACAGGAACTGAATTACAGAACAGAACAGGGTCTCAAATTTAGAAAACCAACTTATGCTTGCTTAAGGGTAAAGGTGAGTTGGGGTGCTGCATAAAACCAGAGATTGAAATGAGCACAGATAAAGTTCCTTAAGTCAAATATGGAATAGACAAGAGCTACTCCTTGCTCAACGAAATGGACTCAACACCGCATATTAAACGCCTAAGAATGTACCTGACTAGTAAGTATCGTAAAACCTATGGATTGCTATGTCTCCAAAAGAGAATCAAGCATGTGTACAGGGGCATAAACGCAGCAGTGATAGGATTGGAGAGGTTCGGTGAGCAAATGAAGACCCTTTGAAGTCATATTGCATGGTACCCATTACACGGGTCTCAACTCTCCAGGTTTAAGGTATTCTTCCTTCAGCTAAAACATGCATGTGGAACCCAAGTATGATCAACCATGTGAACGGGAGACGTGTTCAAATATGTCTCAGTTTTCCTCCCCTGGTACTCGGGTGCAACATTCCAGACGCTTTACTAACACTCTCCCCACTTGGAGAGTCAGCGCCTTTAACCTCCTGTTTGGCCCAGTTTGCAATTTCTGCGGAAGATGAACAGGAATAGCGAGAACCAATGAGAGACTAGCTGGAGGTGCCTGGACGGGCAAATTTAACTCTCATTTCCCACCAGGAAGAGGAAATAACCAAAGGCTCAGCGTGCCGTGCCGGAACCAGATTAGGGCCTGAAGCCATCCTGCGGTGTTGCGGCCAGGTCACAAGAAAGCGAGTTGAAGAAAGGAGCTCAGGGGCACTGAAATTCACAAACCTGCAGAGTTATAAATGACAGCTATCGTCCAAAAATAGACTGAAGTAAGGCTGCCAAGAGGACTTGAAAGCGGGGCAGAATTGCAGGAAACCGATTTCAGGAGGTAGACTGGAATTGCATTGAAAGCATAGGAAAAGAGGCAGAACGTCCACAATGATGCACTTGGCCAAAAAGGGCGTATGCGTTTTTTCCTGAATATATTCAGGAAAAAACGCATACGCCCTTTTTGGCCAACCAAGCAAGCTTGCAAAGGAAATCTGCACTACAATGAAGTCTCACTTCCCCCCGGTCAAAAGGGCCATCTGAAAAAAGTGTAAAATCCAGAAAGGCAGGACAGGCCATGGACAACTGGGAGCCTTGTTATGCTGATGGGCGGGATGTAAATTGCCAACAGACACTCGGGAGAAGTGTATGGTGTTTCCTGAAACATCTAAAAAACAAAGCAACAGAGCCTAGGGCACTGCCACTTATGGTCCTATAGCTTAGGGAAATTAAAATCAAAAAGACACAGCCACCCCAAACTTTCGAACGGCTCTGTTTACAAGAACCTCGTTTACAGTACAAGTTCAACATCGCAGAAAGTGAAAAATGGATAAAGAAGTTGTGGTATTTACTTACAAAGCAATATCACTCAGCAATGATATCTGTGTCATCAGGCCCTTAGCAGCACAATGAGTGGATTCAGGTACGATGATTCTAACTGAAATAAGTCACACAGAAAAAGAAACATCATAAGATATCACTAATACACGGAATGTAAACTTGGCTACACAGGAACTGAATTCCAAAACAGAACAGTGTCTCAAATTTAGAAAACCAACTTATGCTTGCTTAAGGGTAAAGGTGAGTTGGGGTGCTGCATAAAACCAGAGATTGAACTGAGCACAGATAAAGTTCCTTAAGCCAAATATGGAATAGACAAGAGCTACTCCTTGCTCAACGAAATGGACTCAACACCGCATATTAAGCGCCTAAGAATGTACCTGACTAGTAAGTATCTTAAAACCTATGGATTGCTATGTATCCGAAGGAGAATCAAGCATGTGTACAGGGGCATAAACGCAGCAGTGATAGGATTGGAGAGGTTCGGTGAGCAAATGAAGACCCTTTGAAGTCATATTGCATGGTACCCATTCCACGGGTTTCAACTACCCAGGTTTTAGGTATTCTTCCTTCAGCTAAAACATGCATGTGGAACCCAAGTATGATCAACCATGTGAACGGGAGACGTGTTCAAATATGTCTCAGTTTTCCTCCCCTGGTACTCGGGTGCAACATTCCAGACGCTTTACTAACACTCTCCCCACTTGGAGAGTCAGCGCCTTTAACCTCCTGTTTGGCCCAGTTTGCAATTTCTGCGGAAGATGAACAGGAATAGCGAGAACCAATGAGAGACTAGCTGGAGGTGTCTGGACGGGCAAATTTAACTCTCATTTCCCACCAGGAAGAGGAAATAACCAAAGGCTCAGCGTGCCGTGCCGGAACCAGATTAGGGCCTGAAGCCATCCTGCGGTGTTGCGGCCAGGTCACAAGAAAGCGAGTTGAAGAAAGGAGCTCAGGGGCACTGTAATTCACAAACCTGCAGAGTTATAAATGACAGCTATCGTCCAAAAATAAACTGAAGTAAGGCTGCCAAGAGGACTTGAAAGCGGGGCAGAATTGCAGGAAACCGATTTCAGGAGGTAGACTGGAATTGCATTGAAAGCATAGGAAAAGAGGCAGAACGTCCACAATGATGCACTTGGCCAAAAAGGGCGTATGCGTTTTTTCCTGAATATATTCAGGAAAAAACGCATACGCCCTTTTTGACCAACCAAGCAAGCTTGCAAAGGAAATCTGCACTACAATGAAGTCTCACTTCCCCCCAGTCAAAAGGGCCATCTGAAAAAAGTGTAAAATCCAGAAAGGCAGGACAGGCCATGGAGAACTGGGAGCCTTGTTATGCTGATGGGCGGGATGTAAATTGCCAACAGACACTCGGGAGAAGTGTATGGTGTTTCCTGAAACATCTAAAAAACAAAGCAACAGAACCTAGGGCACTTCCACTTATGGTCCTATAGCTTAGGGAAATTAAAATCAAAAAGACACAGCCACCCCAAAGTTTGGGACGCCTCTGTTTACAAGAACCTCGTTTACCGTACAAGTTCAACATCGCAGAAAGTGAAAAATGGATAAAGAAGTTGTGGTATTTACTTACAAAGCAATATCACTCAGCAATGAATTCTATGTCATCAGGCCCTTAGCATCACAATGAGTGGATTCAGGTATGATGATTCTAACTGAAATAAGTCACACAGAAAAAGAAACATCATAAGATATCAGTAATACACGGAATGTAAACTTGGCTACACAGGAACTGAATTACAGAACAGAACAGGGTCTCAAATTTAGAAAACCAACTTATGCTTGCTTAAGGGTAAAGGTGAGTTGGGGTGCTGCATAAAACCAGAGATTGAAATGAGCACAGATAAAGTTCCTTAAGCCAAATATGGAATAGACAAGAGCTACTCCTTGCTCAACGAAATGGACTCAACACCGCATATTAAACGCCTAAGAATGTACCTGACTAGTAAGTATCTTAAAACCTATGGATTGCTATGTCTCCGAAGGAGAATCAAGCATGTGTACAGGGGCATAAACGCAGCAGTGATAGGATTGGAGAGGTTCGGTGTGCAAATGAAGACCCTTTGAAGTCATATTGCATGGTACCCATTCCACGGGTTTCAACTACCCAGGTTTAAGGTATTCTTCCTTCAGCTAAAACATGCATGTGGAACCCAAGTATGATCAACCATGTGAACGGGAGACGTGTTCAAATATGTCTCAGTTTTCCTCCCCTGGTACTCGGGTGCAACATTCCAGACGCTTTACTAACACTCTCCCCACTTGGAGAGTCAGCGCCTTTAACCTCCTGTTTGGCCCAGTTTGCAATTTCTGCGGAAGATGAACAGGAATAGCGAGAACCAATGAGAGGCTAGCTGGAGGTGTCTGGACGGGCAAATTTAACTCTCATTTCCCACCAGGAAGAGGAAATAACCAAAGGCTCAGCGTGCTGTACCGGAACCAGATTAGGGCCTGAAGCCATCCTGCGATGTTGCGGCCAGCTCAAAAGAAAGCGAGTTGAACAAAGGAGCTCAGGGGCACTGTAATTCACAAACCTGCAGAGTTATAAATGACAGCTATCGTCCAAAAATAGACTGAAGTAAGGCTGCCAAGAGGACTTGAAAGCGGGGCAGAATTGCAGGAAACCGATTTCAGGAGGTAGACTGGAATTGCATTGAAAGCATAGGAAAAGAGGCAGAACGTCCACAATGATGCACTTGGCCAAAAAGGGCGTATGCGTTTTTTCCTGAATATATTCAGGAAAAAACGCATACGCCCTTTTTGGCCAACCAAGCAAGCTTGCAAAGGAAATCTGCACTACAATGAAGTCTCACTTCCCCCTGGTCAAAAGGGCCATCTGAAAAAAGTGTAAAATCCAGAAAGGCAGGACAGGCCATGGAGAACTGGGAGCCTTGTTATGCTGATGGGCGGGATGTAAATTGCCAACAACCACTCGGGAGAAGTGTATGGTGTTTCCTGAAACATCTAAAAAACAAAGCAACAGAACCTAGGGCACTTCCACTTATGGTCCTATAGCTTAGGGAAATTAAAATCAAAAAGACACAGCCACCCCAAAGTTTGGAACGGCTCTGTTTACAAGAACCTCATTTACAGTACAAGTTCAACATCGCAGAAATTGAAAAATGGATAAAGAAGTTGTGGTATTTACTTACAAAGCAATATCACTCAGCAATGAAATCTGTGTCATCAGGCCCGTAGCAGCACAATGAGTGGATTCAGGTATGATGATTCTAACTGAAGTAAGTCACACAGAAAAAGAAACATCATAAGATATCACTAATACACGGAATGTAAACTTGGCTACACAGGAACTGAATTCCAAAACAGAACAGGGTCTCAAATTTAGAAAACCAACTTATGCTTGCTTAAGGGTAAAGGTGAGTTGGGGTGCTGCATAAAACCAGAGATTGAAATGAGCACAGATAAAGTTCCTTAAGCCAAATATGGAATAGACAAGAGCTACTCCTTGCTCAACGAAATGGACTCAACACCGCATATTAAACGCCTAAGAATGTACCTGACTAGTAAGTATATTAAAACCTATGGATTGCTATGTCTCCGAAAGAGAATCAAGCATGTGTACAGGGGCATAAACGCAGCAGTGATAGGATTGGAGAGGTTCGGTGAGCAAATGAAGACCCTTTGAAGTCATATTGCATGGTACCCATTCCACGGGTTTCAACTACGCAGGTTTTAGGTATTCTTCCTTCAGCTAAAACATGCATGTGGAACCCAAGTATGATCAACCATGTGAACGGGAGACGTGTTCAAATATGTCTCAGTTTTCCTCCCCTGGTACTCGGGTGCAACATTCCAGACGCTTTACTAACACTCTCCCCACTTGGAGAGTCAGCGCCTTTAACCTCCTGTTTGGCCCAGTTTGCAATTTCTGCGGAAGATGAACAGGAATAGCGAAAACCAATGAGAGGCTAGCTGGAGGTGTCTGGACGGGCAAATTTAACTCTCATTTCCCACCAGGAAGAGGAAATAACCAAAGGCTCAGCGTGCCGTACCGGAACCAGATTAGGGCCTGAAGCCATCCTGCGGTGTTGCGGCCAGCTCAAAAGAAAGCGAGTTGAACAAAGGAGCTCAGGGGCACTGTAATTCACAAACCTGCAGAGTTATAAATGACAGCTATCGTCCAAAAATAGACTGAAGTAAGGCTGCCAAGAGGACTTGAAAGCGGGGCAGAATTGCAGGAAACCGATTTCAGGAGGTAGACTGGAATTGCATTGAAAGCATAGGAAAAGAGGCAGAACGTCCACAATGATGCACTTGGCCAAAAAGGGCGTATGCGTTTTTTCCTGAATATATTCAGGAAAAAACGCATACGCCCTTTTTGGCCAACCAAGCAAGCTTGCAAAGGAAATCTGCACTACAATGAAGTCTCACTTCCCCCCGGTCAAAAGGGCCATCTGAAAAAAGTGTAAAATCCAGAAAGGCAGGACAGGCCATGGACAACTGGGAGCCTTGTTATGCTGATGGGCGGGATGTAAATTGCCAACAGACACTCGGGAGAAGTGTATGGTGTTTCCTGAAACATCTAAAAAACAAAGCAACAGAGCCTAGGGCACTGCCACTTATGGTCCTATAGCTTAGGGAAATTAAAATCAAAAAGACACAGCCACCCCAAACTTTCGAACGGCTCTGTTTACAAGAACCTCGTTTACCGTACAAGTTCAACATCGCAGAAAGTGAAAAATGGATAAAGAAGTTGTGGTATTTACTTACAAAGCAATATCACTCAGCAATGAATTCTATGTCATCAGGCCCTTAGCATCACAATGAGTGGATTCAGGTATGATGATTCTAAATGAAATAAGTCACACAGAAAAAGAAACATCATAAGATATCAGTAATACACGGAATGTAAACTTGGCTACACAGGAACTGAATTACAGAACAGAACAGGGTCTCAAATTTAGAAAACCAACTTATGCTTGCTTAAGGGGAAAGGTGAGTTGGGGTGCTGCATAAAACCAGAGATTGAAATGAGCACAGATAAAGTTCCTTAAGCCAAATATGGAATAGACAAGAGCTACTCCTTGCTCAACGAAATGGACTCAACACCGCATATTAAACGCCTAAGAATGTACCTGACTAGTAAGTATCTTAAAACCTATGGATTGCTATGTCTCCGAAGGAGAATCAAGCATGTGTACAGGGGCATAAACGCAGCAGTGATAGGATTGGAGAGGTTCGGTGTGCAAATGAAGACCCTTTGAAGTCATATTGCATGGTACCCATTCCACGGGTTTCAACTACCCAGGTTTAAGGTATTCTTCCTTCAGCTAAAACATGCATGTGGAACCCAAGTATGATCAACCATGTGAACGGGAGACGTGTTCAAATATGTCTCAGTTTTCCTCCCCTGGTACTCGGGTGCAACATTCCAGACGCTTTACTAACACTCTCCCCACTTGGAGAGTCAGCGCCTTTAACCTCCTGTTTGGCCCAGTTTGCAATTTCTGTGGAAGATGAACAGGAATAGCGAGAACCAATGAGAGGCTAGCTGGAGGTGTCTGGACGGGCAAATTTAACTCTCATTTCCCACCAGGAAGAGGAAATAACCAAAGGCTCAGCGTGCTGTACCGGAACCAGATTAGGGCCTGAAGCCATCCTGCGGTGTTGCGGCCAGCTCAAAAGAAAGCGAGTTGAACAAAGGAGCTCAGGGGCACTGTAATTCACAAACCTGCAGAGTTATAAATGACAGCTATCGTCCAAAAATAGACTGAAGTAAGGCTGCCAAGAGGACTTGAAAGCGGGGCAGAATTGCAGGAAACCGATTTCAGGAGGTAGACTGGAATTGCATTGAAAGCATAGGAAAAGAGGCAGAACGTCCACAATGATGCACTTGGCCAAAAAGGGCGTATGCGTTTTTTCCTGAATATATTCAGGAAAAAACGCATACGCCCTTTTTGGCCAACCAAGCAAGCTTGCAAAGGAAATCTGCACTACAATGAAGCCTCACTTCCCCCTGGTCAAAAGGGCCATCTGAAAAAAGTGTAAAATCCAGAAAGGCAGGACAGGCCATGGAGAACTGGGAGCCTTGTTATGCTGATGGGCGGGATGTAAATTGCCAACAACCACTCGGGAGAAGTGTATGGTGTTTCCTGAAACATCTAAAAAACAAAGCAACAGAACCTAGGGCATTTCCACTTATGGTCCTATAGCTTAGGGAAATTAAAATCAAAAAGACACAGCCACCCCAAAGTTTGGAACGGCTCTGTTTACAAGAACCTCATTTACAGTACAAGTTCAACATCGCAGAAATTGAAAAATGGATAAAGAAGTTGTGGTATTTACTTACAAAGCAATATCACTCAGCAATGAAATCTGTGTCATCTGGCCCGTAGCAGCACAATGAGTGGATTCAGGTATGATGATTCTAACTGAAGTAAGTCACACAGAAAAAGAAACATCATAAGATATCACTAATACACGGAATGTAAACTTGGCTACACAGGAACTGAATTCCAAAACAGAACAGGGTCTCAAATTTAGAAAACCAACTTATGCTTGCTTAAGGGTAAAGGTGAGTTGGGGTGCTGCATAAAACCAGAGATTGAAATGAGCACAGATAAAGTTCCTTAAGCCAAATATGGAATAGACAAGAGCTACTCCTTGCTCAACGAAATGGACTCAACACCGCATATTAAACGCCTAAGAATGTACCTGACTAGTAAGTATATTAAAACCTATGGATTGCTATGTCTCCGAAAGAGAATCAAGCATGTGTACAGGGGCATAAACGCAGCAGTGATAGGATTGGAGAGGTTCGGTGAGCAAATGAAGACCCTTTGAAGTCATATTGCATGGTACCCATTCCACGGGTTTCAACTACGCAGGTTTTAGGTATTCTTCCTTCAGCTAAAACATGCATGTGGAACCCAAGTATGATCAACCATGTGAACGGGAGACGTGTTCAAATATGTCTCAGTTTTCCTCCCCTGGTACTCGGGTGCAACATTCCAGACGCTTTACTAACACTCTCCCCACTTGGAGAGTCAGCGCCTTTAACCTCCTGTTTGGCCCAGTTTGCAATTTCTGCGGAAGATGAACAGGAATAGCGAAAACCAATGAGAGGCTAGCTGGAGGTGTCTGGACGGGCAAATTTAACTCTCATTTCCCACCAGGAAGAGGAAATAACCAAAGGCTCAGCGTGCCGTACCGGAACCAGATTAGGGCCTGAAGCCATCCTGCGGTGTTGCGGCCAGCTCAAAAGAAAGCGAGTTGAACAAAGGAGCTCAGGGGCACTGTAATTCACAAACCTGCAGAGTTATAAATGACAGCTATCGTCCAAAAATAGACTGAAGTAAGGCTGCCAAGAGGACTTGAAAGCGGGGCAGAATTGCAGGAAACCGATTTCAGGAGGTAGACTGGAATTGCATTGAAAGCATAGGAAAAGAGGCAGAACGTCCACAATGATGCACTTGGCCAAAAAGGGCGTATGCGTTTTTTCCTGAATATATTCAGGAAAAAACGCATACGCCCTTTTTGGCCAACCAAGCAAGCTTGCAAAGGAAATCTGCACTACAATGAAGTCTCACTTCCCCCCGGTCAAAAGGGCCATCTGAAAAAAGTGTAAAATCCAGAAAGGCAGGACAGGCCATGGAGAACTGGGAGCCTTGTTATGCTGATGGGCGGGATGTAAATTGCCAACAACCACTCGGGAGAAGTGTATGGTGTTTCCTGAAACATCTAAAAAACAAAGCAACAGAACCTAGGGCACTTCCACTTATGGTCCTATAGCTTAGGGAAATTAAAATCAAAAAGACACAGCCACCCCAAAGTTTGGAACGGCTCTGTTTACAAGAACATCGTCTACAGTACAAGTTCAACATCGCAGAAAGTGAAAAATGGATAAAGAAGTTGTGGTATTTACTTACAAAGCAATATCACTCAGCAATGAAATCTGTGTCATCAGGCCCTTAGCAGCACAATGAGTGGATTCAGGTATGATGATTCTAACTGAAGTAATTCACACAGAAAAAGAAACATCATAAGATATCAGTAATACATGGAATGTAAACTTGGCTACACAGGAACTGAATTACAGAACAGAACAGGGTCTCAAATTTAGAAAACCAACTTATGCTTGCTTAAGGGTAAAGGTGAGTTGGGGTGCTGCATAAAACCAGAGATTGAATTGAGCACAGATAAAGTTCCTTAAGTCAAATATGGAATAGAAAAGAGCTACTCCTTGCTCAACGAAATGGACTCAACACCGCATATTAAACGCCTAAGAATGTACCTGACTAGTAAGTATCTTAAAACCTACGGATTGCTATGTCTCCGAAAGAGAATCAAGCATGTGTACAGGGGCATAAACGCAGCAGTGATAGGATTGGAGAGGTTCGGTGAGCAAATGAAGACCCTTTGAAGTCATATTGCATGGTACCCATTACACGGGTCTTAACTCTCCAGGTTTAAGGTATTCTTCCTTCAGCTAAAACATGCATGTGGAACCCAAGTATGATCAACCATGTGAACGGGAGACGTGTTCAAATATGTCTCAGTTTTCCTCCCCTGGTACTCGGGTGCAACATTCCAGACACTTTACTAACACTCTCCCCACTTGGAGAGTCAGCGCCTTTAACCTCCTGTTTGGCCCAGTTTGCAATTTCTGCGGAAGATGAACAGGAATAGCGAGAACCAATGAGAGGCTAGCTGAAGGTGTCTGGACGGGCAAATTTAACTCTCATTTCCCACCAGGAAGAGGAAATAACCAAAGGCTCAGCGTGCCGTGCCGGAACCAGATTAGGGCCTGAAGCCATCCTGCGGTGTTGCGGCCAGGTCACAAGAAAGCAAGTTGAAGAAAGGAGCTCAGGGGCACTGTAATTCACAAACCTGCAGAGTTATAAATGACAGCTATCGTCCAAAAATAGACTGAAGTAAGGCTGCCAAGAGGACTTGAAAGCGGGGCAGAATTGCAGGAAACCGATTTCAGGAGGTAGACTGGAATTGCATTGAAAGCATAGGAAAAGAGGCAGAACGTCCACAATGATACACTTGGCCAAAAAGGGCGTATGCGTTTTTTCCTGAATATATTCAGGAAAAAACGCATACGCCCTTTTTGGCCAACCAAGCAAGCTTGCAAAGGAAATCTGCACTACAATGAAGTCTCACTTCCCCCCGGTCAAAAGGGCCATCTGAAAAAAGTGTAAAATCCAGAAAGGCAGGACAGGCCATGGAGAACTGGGAGCCTTGTTATGCTGATGGGCGGGATGTAAATTGCCAACAACCACTCGGGAGAAGTGTATGGTGTTTCCTGAAACATCTAAAAAACAAAGCAACAGAACCTAGGGCACTTCCACTTATGGTCCTATAGCTTAGGGAAATTAAAATCAAAAAGACACAGCCACCCCAAAGTTTGGAACGGCTCTGTTTACAAGAACCTCGTTTACAGTACAAGTTCAACATCGCAGAAAGTGAAAAATGGATAAAGAAGTTGTGGTATTTACTTACAAAACAATATCACTCAGCAATGAAATCTGTGTCATCAGGCACTTAGCAGCACAATGAGTGGATTCAGGTATGATGATTCTAACTGAAATAAGTCACACAGAAAAAGAAACATCATAAGATATCAGTAATACACGGAATGTAAACTTGGCTACACAGGAACTGAATTACAGAACAGAACAGGGTCTCAAATTTAGAAAACCAACTTATTCTTGCTTAAGGGTAAAGGTGAGTTGGGGTGCTGCATAAAACCAGAGATTGAAATGAGCACAGATAAAGTTCCTTAAGCCAAATATGGAATAGACAAGAGCTACTCCTTGCTCAACGAAATGGACTCAACACCCCATATTAAACGCCTAAGAATGTACCTGACTAGTAAGTATCTTAAAACCTATGGATTGCTATGTCTCCAAAAGAGAATCAAGCGTGTGTACAGGGGCATAAACGCAGCAGTGATAGGATTGGAGAGGTTCGGTGAGCAAATGAAGACCCTTTGAAGTCATATTGCATGGTACCCATTCCACGGGTTTCAACTACCCAGGTTTAAGGTATTCTTCCTTCAGCTAAAACATGCATGTGGAACCTAGAGTATGATCAACCATGTGATCGGGAGACGTGTTCAAATATGTCTCAGTTTTCCTCCCCTGGTACTCGGGTGCAACATTCCAGACGCTTTACTAACACTCTCCCCACTTGGAGAGTCAGTCCCTTTAACCTCCTGTTTGGCCCAGTTTGCAATTTCTGCGGAAGATGAACAGGAATAGTGAGAACCAATGAGAGGCTAGCTGGAGGTGTCTGGACGGGCAAATTTAACTCTCATTTCCCACCAGGAAGAGGAATTAACCAAAGGCTCAGCGTGCCGGGCCGGAACCAGATTAGGGCCTGAAGCCATCCTGCGGTGTTGCGGCCAGGTCACAAGAAAGCGAGTTGAAGAAAGGAGCTCAGGGGCACTGTAATTCACAAACCTGCAGAGTTATAAATGACAGCTATCGTCCAAAAATAGACTGAAGTAAGGCTGCCAAGAGGACTTGAAAGCGGGGCAGAATTGCAGGAAACCGATTTCAGGAGGTAGACTGGAATTGCATTGAAAGCATAGGAAAAGAGGCAGAACGTCCACAATGATGCACTTGGCCAAAAAGGGCGTATGCGTTTTTTCCTGAATATATTCAGGAAAAAACGCATACGCCCTTTTTGGCCAACCAAGCAAGCTTGCAAAGGAAATCTGCACTACAATGAAGTCTCACTTCCCCCCGGTCAAAAGGGCCATCTGAAAAAAGTGTAAAATCCAGAAAGGCAGGACAGGCCATGGAGAACTGGGAGCCTTGTTATGCTGATGGGCGGGATGTAAATTGCCAACAGACACTAGGGAGAAGTGTATGGTGTTTCCTGAAACATCTAAAAAACAAAGCAACAGAGCCTAGGGCACTGCCACTTATGGTCCTATAGCTTAGGGAAATTAAAATCAAAAAGACACAGCCACCCCAAAGTTTGGGACGCCTCTGTTTACAAGAACCTCGTTTACAGTACAAGTTCAACATCGCAGAAAGTGAAAAATGGATAAAGAAGTTGTGGTATTTACTTACAAAGCAATATCACTCAGCAATGAAATCTATGTCATCAGGCCCTTAGCATCACAATGAGTGGATTCAGGTATGATGACTCTAACTGAAATAAGTCACACAGAAAAAGAAACATCATAAGATATCAGTAATACACGGAATGTAAACTTGGCTACACAGGAACTGAATTACAGAACAGAACAGGGTCTCAAATTTAGAAAACCAACTTATGCTTGCTTAAGGGTAAAGGTGAGTTGGGGTGCTGCATAAAACCAGAGATTGAAATGAGCACAGATAAAGTTCCTTAAGTCAAATATGGAATAGACAAGAGCTACTCCTTGCTCAACGAAATGGACTCAACACCGCATATTAAACGCCTAAGAATGTACCTGACTAGTAAGTATCGTAAAACCTATGGATTGCTATGTCTCCAAAAGAGAATCAAGCATGTGTACAGGGGCATAAACGCAGCAGTGATAGGATTGGAGAGGTTCGGTGAGCAAATGAAGACCCTTTGAAGTCATATTGCATGGAACCCATTCCACGGGTCTCAACTCTCCAGGTTTAAGGTATTCTTCCTTCAGCTAAAACATGCATGTGGAACCTAGAGTATGATCAACCATGTGATCGGGAGACGTGTTCAAATATGTCTCAGTTTTCCTCCCCTGGTACTCGGGTGCAACATTCCAGACGCTTTACTAACACTCTCTCCACTTGGAGAGTCAATCCCTTTAACCTCCTGTTTGGCCCAGTTTGCAATTTCTGCGGAAGATGAACAGGAATAGTGAGAACCAATGAGAGGCTAGCTGGAGGTGTCTGGACGGGCAAATTTAACTCTCATTTCCCACCAGGAAGAGGAATTAACCAAAGGCTCAGCGTGCCGGGCCGGAACCAGATTAGGGCCTGAAGCCATCCTGCGGTGTTGCGGCCAGGTCACAAGAAAGCGAGTTGAAGAAAGGAGCTCAGGGGCACTGTAATTCACAAACCTGCAGAGTTATAAATGACAGCTATCGTCCAAAAATAGACTGAAGTAAGGCTGCCAAGAGGACTTGAAAGCGGGGCAGAATTGCAGGAAACCGATTTCAGGAGGTAGACTGGAATTGCATTGAAAGCATAGGAAAAGAGGCAGAACGTCCACAATGATGCACTTGGCCAAAAAGGGCGTATGCGTTTTTTCCTGAATATATTCAGGAAAAAACGCATACGCCCTTTTTGGCCAACCAAGCAAGCTTGCAAAGGAAATCTGCACTACAATGAAGTCTCACTTCCCCCCGGTCAAAAGGGCCATCTGAAAAAAGTGTAAAATCCAGAAAGGCAGGACAGGCCATGGAGAACTGGGAGCCTTGTTATGCTGATGGGCGGGATGTAAATTGCCAACAGACACTAGGGAGAAGTGTATGGTGTTTCCTGAAACATCTAAAAAACAAAGCAACAGAGCCTAGGGCACTGCCACTTATGGTCCTATAGCTTAGGGAAATTAAAATCAAAAAGACACAGCCACCCCAAAGTTTGGGACGCCTCTGTTTACAAGAACCTCGTTTACAGTACAAGTTCAACATCGCAGAAAGTGAAAAATGGATAAAGAAGTTGTGGTATTTACTTACAAAGCAATATCACTCAGCAATGAAATCTATGTCATCAGGCCCTTAGCATCACAATGAGTGGATTCAGGTATGATGACTCTAACTGAAATAAGTCACACAGAAAAAGAAACATCATAAGATATCAGTAATACACGGAATGTAAACTTGGCTACACAGGAACTGAATTACAGAACAGAACAGGGTCTCAAATTTAGAAAACCAACTTATGCTTGCTTAAGGGTAAAGGTGAGTTGGGGTGCTGCATAAAACCAGAGATTGAAATGAGCACAGATAAAGTTCCTTAAGTCAAATATGGAATAGACAAGAGCTACTCCTTGCTCAACGAAATGGACTCAACACCGCATATTAAACGCCTAAGAATGTACCTGACTAGTAAGTATCGTAAAACCTATGGATTGCTATGTCTCCAAAAGAGAATCAAGCATGTGTACAGGGGCATAAACGCAGCAGTGATAGGATTGGAGAGGTTCGGTGAGCAAATGAAGACCCTTTGAAGTCATATTGCATGGAACCCATTCCACGGGTCTCAACTCTCCAGGTTTAAGGTATTCTTCCTTCAGCTAAAACATGCATGTGGAACCTAGAGTATGATCAACCATGTGATCGGGAGACGTGTTCAAATATGTCTCAGTTTTCCTCCCCTGGTACTCGGGTGCAACATTCCAGACGCTTTACTAACACTCTCTCCACTTGGAGAGTCAATCCCTTTAACCTCCTGTTTGGCCCAGTTTGCAATTTCTGCGGAAGATGAACAGGAATAGTGAGAACCAATGAGAGGCTAGCTGGAGGTGTCTGGACGGGCAAATTTAACTCTCATTTCCCACCAGGAAGAGGAATTAACCAAAGGCTCAGCATGCCGGGCCGGAACCAGATTAGGGCCTGAAGCCATCCTGCGGTGTTGCGGCCAGGTCACAAGAAAGCGAGTTGAAGAAAGGAGCTCAGGGGCACTGTAATTCACAAACCTGCAGAGTTATAAATGACAGCTATCGTCCAAAAATAGACTGAAGTAAGGCTGCCAAGAGGACTTGAAAGCGGGGCAGAATTGCAGGAAACCGATTTCAGGAGGTAGACTGGAATTGCATTGAAAGCATAGGAAAAGAGGCAGAACGTCCACAATGATGCACTTGGCCAAAAAGAGCGTATGCGTTTTTTCCTGAATATATTCAGGAAAAAACGCATACGCCCTTTTTGGCCAACCAAGCAGGCTTGCAAAGGAAATCTGCACTACAATGAAGTCTCACTTCCCCCCGGTCAAAAGGGCCATCTGAAAAAAGTGTAAAATCCAGAAAGGCAGGACAGGCCATGGAGAACTGGGAGCCTTGTTATGCTGATGGGCGGGATGAAAATTGCCAACAACCACTCGGGAGAAGTGTATGGTGTTTCCTGAAACATCTAAAAAACAAAGCAACAGAACCTAGGGCACTTCCACTTATGGTCCTATAGCTTAGGGAAATTAAAATCAAAAAGACACAGCCACCCCAAAGTTTGGAATGGCTCTGTTTACAAGAACCTCGTTTACAGTACAAGTTCAACATCGCAGAAAGTGAAAAATGGATAAAGAAGTTGTGGTATTTACTTACAAAGCAATATCACTCAGCAATGAAATCTGTGTCATCAGGCCCTTAGCAGCACAATGAGTGGATTCAGGTATGATGATTCTAACTGAAATAAGTCACACAGAAAAAGAAACATCATAGGATATCAGTAATACACGGAATGGAAACTTGGCTACACAGGAACTGAATTACAGAACAGAACAGGGTCTCAAATTTAGAAAACCAACTTATTCTTGCTTAAGGGTAAAGGTGAGTTGGGGTGCTGCATAAAACCAGAGATTGAAATGAGCACAGATAAAGTTCCTTAAGTCAAATATGGAATAGACAAGAGCTACTCCTTGCTCAACGAAATGGACTCAACACCCCATATTAAACGCCTAAGAATGTACCTGACTAGTAAGTATCTTAAAACCTATGGATTGCTATGTCTCCGAAAGAGAATCAAGCATGTGTACAGGGGCATAAACGCAGCAGTGATAGGATTGGAGAGGTTCGGTGAGCAAATGAAGACCCTTTGAAGTCATATTGCATGGTACCCATTCCACGGGTTTCAACTACCCAGGTTTAAGGTATTCTTCCTTCAGCTAAAACATGCATGTGGAACCTAGAGTATGATCAACCATGTGATCGGGAGACGTGTTCAAATATGTCTCAGTTTTCCTCCCCTGGTACTCGGGTGCAACATTCCAGACGCTTTACTAACACTCTCCCCACTTGGAGAGTCAGCGCCTTTAACCTCCTGTTTGGCCCAGTTTGCAATTTCTGCGGAAGATGAACAGGAATAGCGAGAACCAATGAGAGGCTAGCTGAAGGTGTCTGGACGGGCAAATTTAACTCTCATTTCCCACCAGGAAGAGGAAATAAACAAAGGCTCAGCGTGCCGTGCCGGAACCAGATTAGGGCCTGAAGCCATCCTGCGGTGTTGCGGCCAGGTCACAAGAAAGCAAGTTGAAGAAAGGAGCTCAGGGGCACTGTAATTCACAAACCTGCAGAGTTATAAATGACAGCTATCGTCCAAAAATAGACTGAAGTAAGGCTGCCAAGAGGACTTGAAAGCGGGGCAGAATTGCAGGAAACCGATTTCAGGAGGTAGACTGGAATTGCATTGAAAGCATAGGAAAAGAGGCAGAACGTCCACAATGATGCACTTGGCCAAAAAGGGCGTATGCGTTTTTTCCTGAATATATTCAGGAAAAAACGCATACGCCCTTTTTGGCCAACCAAGCAAGCTTGCAAAGGAAATCTGCACTACAATGAAGTCTCACTTCCCCCCGGTCAAAAGGGCCATCTGAAAAAAGTGTAAAATCCAGAAAGGCAGGACAGGCCATGGAGAACTGGGAGCCTTGTTATGCTGATGGGCGGGATGTAAATTGCCAACAACCACTCGGGAGAAGTGTATGGTGTTTCCTGAAACATCTAAAAAACAAAGCAACAGAACCTAGGGCACTTCCACTTATGGTCCTATAGCTTAGGGAAATTAAAATCAAAAAGACACAGCCACCCCAAAGTTTGGAACGGCTCTGTTTACAAGAACCTCGTTTACAGTACAAGTTCAACATCGCAGAAAGTGAAAAATGGATAAAGAAGTTGTGGTATTTACTTACAAAGCAATATCACTCAGCAATGAAATCTATGTCATCAGGCCCTTTGCATCACAATGAGTGGATTCAGGTATGATGATTCTAACTGAAATAAGTCACACAGAAAAAGAAACATCATAAGATATCAGTAATACACGGAATGTAAACTTGGCTACACAGGAACTGAATTACAGAACAGAACAGGGTCTCAAATTTAGAAAACCAACTTATGCTTGCTTAAGGGTAAAGGTGAGTTGGGGTGCTGCATAAAACCAGAGATTGAAATGAGCACAGATAAAGTTCCTTAAGTCAAATATGAAATAGACAAGAGCTACTCCTTGCTCAACGAAATGGACTCAACACCGCATATTAAACGCCTAAGAATGTACCTGACTAGTAAGTATCTTAAAACCTATGGATTGCTATGTCTCCAAAAGAGAATCAAGCATGTGTACAGGGGCATAAACGCAGCAGTGATAGGATTGGAGAGGTTCGGTGAGCAAATGAAGACCCTTTGAAGTCATATTGCATGGTACCCATTCCACGGGTTTCAACTACCCAGGTTTAAGGTATTCTTCCTTCAGCTAAAACATGCATGTGGAACCTAGAGTATGATCAACCATGTGATCGGGAGACGTGTTCAAATATGTCTCAGTTTTCCTCCCCTGGTACTCGGGTGCAACATTCCAGACGCTTTACTAACACTCTCTCCACTTGGAGAGTCAATCCCTTTAACCTCCTGTTTGGCCCAGTTTGCAATTTCTGCGGAAGATGAACAGGAATAGTGAGAACCAATGAGAGGCTAGCTGGAGGTGTCTGGACGGGCAAATTTAACTCTCATTTCCCACCAGGAAGAGGAATTAACCAAAGGCTCAGCATGCCGGGCCGGAACCAGATTAGGGCCTGAAGCCATCCTGCGGTGTTGCGGCCAGGTCACAAGAAAGCGAGTTGAAGAAAGGAGATCAGGGGCACTGTAATTCACAAACCTGCAGAGTTATAAATGACAGCTATCGTCCAAAAATAGACTGAAGTAAGGCTGCCAAGAGGACTTGAAAGCGGGGCAGAATTGCAGGAAACCGATTTCAGGAGGTAGACTGGAATTGCATTGAAAGCATAGGAAAAGAGGCAGAACGTCCACAATGATGCACTTGGCCAAAAAGGGCGTATGCGTTTTTTCCTGAATATATTCAGGAAAAAACGCATACGCCCTTTTTGGCCAACCAAGCAAGCTTGCAAAGGAAATCTGCACTACAATGAAGTCTCACTTCCCCCCGGTCAAAAGGGCCATCTGAAAAAAGTGTAAAATCCAGAAAGGCAGGACAGGCCATGGACAACTGGGAGCCTTGTTATGCTGATGGGCGGGATGTAAATTGCCAACAGACACTCGGGAGAAGTGTATGGTGTTTCCTGAAACATCTAAAAAACAAAGCAACAGAGCCTAGGGCAATGCCACTTATGGTCCTATAGCTTAGGGAAATTAAAATCAAAAAGACACAGCCACCCCAAAGTTTGGGACGCCTGTGTTTACAAGAACCTCGTTTACAGTACAAGTTCAACATCGCAGAAAGTGAAAAATGGATACAGAAGTTGTGGTATTTACTTACAAACCAATATCACTCAGCAATGAAATCTATGTCATCAGGCCCTTAGCATCACAATGAGTGGATTCAGGTATGATGATTCTAACTGAAATAAGTCACACAGAAAAAGAAACATCATAAGATATCAGTAATACACGGAATGTAAACTTGGCTACACAGGAACTGAATTACAGAACAGAACAGGTTCTCAAATTTAGAAAACCAACTTATGCTTGCTTAAGGGTAAAGGTGAGTTGGGGTGCTGCATAAAACCAGAGATTGAAATGAGCACAGATAAAGTTCCTTAAGTCAAATATGGAATAGACAAGAGCTACTCCTTGCTCAACGAAATGGACTCAACACCGCATATTAAACGCCTAAGAATGTACCTGACTAGTAAGTATCGTAAAACCTATGGATTGCTATGTCTCCGAAAGAGAATCAAGCATGTGTACAGGGGCATAAACGCAGCAGTGATAGGATTGGAGAGGTTCGGTGAGCAAATGAAGACCCTTCGAAGTCATATTGCATGGTACCCATTCCACGGGTCTCAACTCTCCAGGTTTAAGGTATTCTTCCTTCAGCTAAAACATGCATGTGGAACCCAAGTATGATCAACCATGTGAACGGGAGATGTGTTCAAATATGTCTCAGTTTTCCTCCCCTGGTACTCGGGTGCAACATTCCAGACGCTTTACTAACACTCTCCCCACTTGGAGAGTCAGCGCCTTTAACCTCCTGTTTGGCCCAGTTTGCAATTTCTGCGGAAGATGAACAGGAATAGCGAGAACCAATGAGAGGCTAGCTGAAGGTGTCTGGACGGGCAAATTTAACTCTCATTTCCCACCAGGAAGAGGAAATAACCAAAGGCTCAGCGTGCCGTGCCGGAACCAGATTAGGGCCTGAAGCCATCCTGCGGTGTTGCGGCCAGGTCACAAGAAAGCAAGTTGAAGAAAGGAGCTCAGGGGCACTGTAATTCACAAACCTGCAGAGTTATAAATGACAGCTATCGTCCAAAAATAGACTGAAGTAAGGCTGCCAAGAGGACTTGAAAGCGGGGCAGAATTGCAGGAAACCGATTTCAGGAGGTAGACTGGAATTGCATTGAAAGCATAGGAAAAGAGGCAGAACGTCCACAATGATGCACTTGGCCAAAAAGGGCGTATGCGTTTTTTCCTGAATATATTCAGGAAAAAACGCATACGCCCTTTTTGGCCAACCAAGCAAGCTTGCAAAGGAAATCTGCACTACAATGAAGTCTCACTTCCCCCCGGTCAAAAGGGCCATCTGAAAAAAGTGTAAAATCCAGAAAGGCAGGACAGGCCATGGAGAACTGGGAGCCTTGTTATGCTGATGGGCGGGATGTAAATTGCCAACAACCACTCGGGAGAAGTGTATGGTGTTTCCTGAAACATCTAAAAAACAAAGCAACAGAACCTAGGGCACTTCCACTTATGGTCCTATAGCTTAGGGAAATTAAAATCAAAAAGACACAGCCACACCAAAGTTTGGAACGGCTCTGTTTACAAGAACCTCGTTTACAGTACAAGTTCAACATCGCAGAAAGTGAAAAATGGATAAAGAAGTTGTGGTATTTACTTACAAAGCAATATCACTCAGCAATGAAATCTATGTCATCAGGCCCTTTGCATCACAATGAGTGGATTCAGGTATGATGATTCTAACTGAAATAAGTCACACAGAAAAAGAAACATCATAAGATATCAGTAATACACGGAATGTAAACTTGGCTACACAGGAACTGAATTACAGAACAGAACAGGGTCTCAAATTTAGAAAACCAACTTATGCTTGCTTAAGGGTAAAGGTGAGTTGGGGTGCTGCATAAAACCAGAGATTGAAATGAGCACAGATAAAGTTCCTTAAGTCAAATATGAAATAGACAAGAGCTACTCCTTGCTCAACGAAATGGACTCAACACCGCATATTAAACGCCTAAGAATGTACCTGACTAGTAAGTATCGTAAAACCTATGGATTGCTATGTCTCCAAAAGAGAATCAAGCATGTGTACAGGGGCATAAACGCAGCAGTGATAGGATTGGAGAGGTTCGGTGAGCAAATGAAGACCCTTTGAAGTCATATTGCATGGTACCCATTACACGGGTCTCAACTCTCCAGGTTTAAGGTATTCTTCCTTAAGCTAAAACATGCATGTGGAACCCAAGTATGATCAACCATGTGAACGGGAGACGTGTTCAAATATGTCTCAGTTTTCCTCCCCTGGTACTCGGGTGCAACATTCCAGACGCTTTACTAACACTCTCCCAACTTGGAGAGTCAGCGCCTTTAACCTCCTGTTTGGCCCAGTTTGCAATTTCTGCGGAAGATGAACAGGAATAGCGAGAACCAATGAGAGGCTAGCTGGAGGTGTCTGGACGGGCAAATTTAACTCTCATTTCCCACCAGGAAGAGGAATTAACCAAAGGCTCAGCATGCCGGGCCGGAACCAGATTAGGGCCTGAAGCCATCCTGCGGTGTTGCGGCCAGGTCACAAGAAAGCGAGTTGAAGAAAGGAGCTCAGGGGCACTGTAATTCACAAACCTGCAGAGTTATAAATGACAGCTATCGTCCAAAAATAAACTGAAGTAAGGCTGCCAAGAGGACTTGAAAGCGGGGCAGAATTGCAGGAAACCGATTTCAGGAGGTAGACTGGAATTGCATTGAAAGCATAGGAAAAGAGGCAGAACGTCCACAATGATGCACTTGGCCAAAAAGGGCGTATGCGTTTTTTCCTGAATATATTCAGGAAAAAACGCATACGCCCTTTTTGGCCAACCAAGCAAGCTTGCAAAGGAAATCTGCACTACAATGAAGTCTCACTTCCCCCCGGTCAAAAGGGCCATCTGAAAAAAGTGTAAAATCCAGAAAGGCAACAGGCCATTGAGAACTGGGAACCTTGTTATGCTGATGGGCGGGATGTAAATTGCCAACAGACACTTGGGAGAAGTGTATGGTGTTTCCTGAAACATCTAAAAAACAAAGCAACAGAGCCTAGGGCACTTCCACTTATGGTCCTATAGCTTAGGGAAATTAAAATCAAAAAGACACAGCCACCCCAAAGTTTGGAACGGCTCTGTTTACAAGAACCTCGTTTACAGTACAAGTTCAACATCGCAGAAAGTGAAAAATGGATAAAGAAGTTGTGGTATTTACTTACAAAGCAATATCACTCAGCAATGAAATCTGTGTCATCACGCCCTTAGCAGCACAATGAGTGGATTCAGGTATGATGATTCTAACTGAAATAAGTCACACAGAAAAAGAAACATCATAAGATATCAGTAATACATGGAATGTAAACTTGACTACACAGGAAATGAATTACAGAACAGAACAGGGTCTCAAATTTAGAAAACCAACTTATGCTTGCTTAAGGGTAAAGGTGAGTTGGGGTGCTGCATAAAACCAGAGATTGAAATGAGCACAGATAAAGTTCCTTAAGTCAAATATGGAATAGACAAGAGCTACTCCTTGCTCAACGAAATGGACTCAACACCGCATATTAAACGCCTAAGAATGTACCTGACTAGTAAGTATCGTAAAACCTATGGATTGCTATGTCTCCAAAAGAGAATCAAGCATGTGTACAGGGGCATAAACGCAGCAGTGATAGGATTGGAGAGGTTCGGTGAGCAAATGAAGACCCTTTGAAGTCATATTGCATGGTACCCATTACACGGGTCTTAACTCTCCAGGTTTAAGGTATTCTTCCTTCAGCTAAAACATGCATGTGGAACCCAAGTATGATCAACCATGTGAACGGGAGACGTGTTCAAATATGTCTCAGTTTTCCTCCCCTGGTACTCGGGTGCAACATTCCAGACGCTTTACTAACACTCTCCCCACTTGGAGAGTCAGCGCCTTCAACCTCCTGTTTGGCCCAGTTTGCAATTTCTGCGGAAGATGAACAGGAATAGTGAGAACCAATGAGAGGCTAGCTGGAGGTGTCTGGACGGGCAAATTTAACTCTCATTTCCCACCAGGAAGAGGAATTAACCAAAGGCTCAGCATGCCGGGCCGGAACGAGATTAGGGCCTGAAGCCATCCTGCGGTGTTGCGGCCAGGTCACAAGAAAGTGAGTTGAAGAAAGGAGCTCAGGGGCACTGTAATTCACAAACCTGCAGAGTTATAAATGACAGCTATCGTCCAAAAATAGACTGAAGTAAGGCTGCCAAGAGGACTTGAAAGCGGGGCAGAATTGCAGGAAACCGATTTCAGGAGGTAGACTGGAATTGCATTGAAAGCATAGGAAAAGAGGCAGAACGTCCACAATGATGCACTTGGCCAAAAAGGGCGTATGCGTTTTTTCCTAAATATATTCAGGAAAAAACGCATACGCCCTTTTTGGCCAACCAAGCAAGCTTGCAAAGGAAATCTGCACTACAATGAAGTCTCACTTCCCCCCGGTCAAAAGGGCCATCTGAAAAAAGTGTAAAATCCAGAAAGGCAGGACAGGCCATGGAGAACTGGGAGCCTTGTTATGCTGATGGGCGGGATGTAAATTGCCAACAGACACTTGGGAGAAGTGTATGGTGTTTCCTGAAACATCTAAAAAACAAAGCAACAGAGCCTAGGGCACTTCCACTTATGGTCCTATAGCTTAGGGAAATTAAAATCAAAAAGACACAGCCACCCCAAAGTTTGGAACGGCTCTGTTTACAAGAACCTCGTTTACAGTACAAGTTCAACATTGCAGAAAGTGAAAAATGGATAAAGAAGTTGTGGTATTGACTTACAAAGCAATATCACTCAGCAATGAAATCTATGTCATCAGGCCCTTAGCAGCACAATGAGTGGATTCAGGTATGATGATTCTAAATGAAATAAGTCACACAGAAAAAGAAACATCATAAGATATCAGTAATACACGGAATGGAAACTTGGCTACACAGGAACTGAATTACAGAACAGAACAGGGCCTCAAATTTAGAAAACCAACTTATGCTTGCTTAAGGGTAAAGGTGAGTTGGGGTGCTGCATAAATCTAGAGATTGAAATAAGCACAGATAAAGTTCCTTAAGCCAAATATGGAATAGACAAGAGCTACTCCTTGCTCAACGAAATGGACTCAACACCGCATATTAAACGCCTAAGAATGTACCTGACTTGTAAGTATCTTAAAACCTATGGATTGCTATGTCTCCGAAAGAGAATCAAGCATGTGTACAGGGACATAAACGCAGCAGTGATAGGATTGGAGAGGTTCGGTGAGCAAATGAAGACCCTTTGCAGTCATATTGCATGGTACCCATTCCACGGGTTTCAACTACACAGGTTTAAGGTATTCTTCCTTCAGCTAAAACATGCATGTGGAACCCAAGTATGATCAACCATGTGAACGGGAGACGTGTTCAAATATGTCTCAGTTTTCCTCCCCTGGTACTCGGGTGCAACATTCCAGACGCTTTACTAACACTCTCTCCACTTGGAGAGTCAGTCCCTTTAACCTCCTGTTTGGCCCAGTTTGCAATTTCTGCGGAAGATGAACAGGAATAGCGAGAACCAATGAGAGGCTAGCTGGAGGTGTCTGGACGGGCAAATTTAACTCTCATTTCCCACCAGGAAGAGGAATTAACCAAAGGCTCAGCATGCCGGGCCGGAACCAGATTAGGGCCTGAAGCCATCCTGCGGTGTTGCGGCCAGGTCACAAGAAAGCGAGTTGAAGAAAGGAGCTCAGGGGCACTGTAATTCACAAACCTGCAGAGTTATAAATGACAGCTATCGTCCAAAAATAGACTGAAGTAAGGCTGCCAAGAGGACTTGAAAGCGGGGCAGAATTGCAGGAAACCGATTTCAGGAGGTAGACTGGAATTGCATTGAAAGCATAGGAAAAGAGGCAGAACGTCCACAATGATGCACTTGGCCAAAAAGGGCGTATGCGTTTTTTCCTGAATATATTCAGGAAAAAACGCATACGCACTTTTTGGCCAACCAAGCAAGCTTGCAAAGGAAATCTGCACTACAATGAAGTCTCACTTCCCCCCGGTCAAAAGGGCCATCTGAAAAAAGTGTAAAATCCAGAAAGGCAACAAGCCATTGAGAACTGGGAGCCTTGTTATGCTGATGGGCGGGATGTAAATTGCCAACAGACACTTGGGAGAAGTGTATGGTGTTTCCTGAAACATCTAAAAAACAAAGCAACAGAGCCTAGGGCACTGCCACTTATGGTCCTATAGCTTAGGGAAATTAAAATCAAAAAGACACAGCCACCCCAAAGTTTGGAACGGCTCTGTTTACAAGAACCTCGTTTACAGTACAAGTTCAACATCGCAGAAAGTGAAAAATGGATAAAGAACTTGTGGTACTTACGTACAATGCAGTATCACTCAGCAATGAAATCTATGTCATCAGGCCCGTAGCAGCATAATGAGTAGATTCAGGTACGATGATTCTAACTGAAATAAGTCACACAGAAAAAGAAACATCATAAGATATCACTAATACACGGAATGTAAACTTGGCTACATAGGAACTGAATTCCAAAACAGAACAGGGTCTCAAATTTAGAAAACCAACTTATTCTTGCTTAAGGGTAAAGGTGAGTTGGGGTGCTGCATAAAACCAGAGATTGAAATGAGCACAGATAAAGTTCCTTAAGTCAAATATGGAATAGACAAGAGCTACTCCTTGCTCAACGAAATGGACTCAACACCGCATATTAAACGCCTAAGAATGTACCTGACTAGTAAGTATCTTAAAACCTATGGATTGCTATGTCTCCGAAAGAGAATCAAGCATGTGTACAGGGGCATAAACGCAGCAGTGATAGGATTGGAGAGGTTCGGTGAGCAAATGAAGACCCTTTGAAGTCATATTGCATGGTACCCATTACACGGGTCTCAAATCTCCTGGTTTAAGGTATTCTTCCTTCAGCTAAAACATGCATGTGGAACCCAGAGTATGATCAACCATATGATCGGGAGATGTGTTCAAATATGTCTCAGTTTTCCTCCCCTGGTACTCGGGTGCAACATTCCAGACGCTTTACTAACACTCTCCCCACTTGGAGAGTCAGTCCCTTTAACCTCCTGTTTGGCCCAGTTTGCAATTTCTGCGGAAGATGAACAGGAATAGCGAGAACCAATGAGAGGCTAGCTGGAGGTGTCTGGACAGGCAAATTTAACTCTCATTTCCCACCAGGAAGAGGAAATAAACAAAGGCTCAGTGTGCCGTGCCGGAACCAGATTAGGGCCTGAAGCCATCCTGCGGTGTTGCGGCCAGGTCACAAGAAAGCGAGTTGAAGAAAGGAGCTCAGGGGCACTGTAATTCACAAACCTGCAGAGTTATAAATGACAGCTATCGTCCAAAAATAGACTGAAGTAAGGCTGCCAAGAGAACTTGAAAGCGGGGCAGAATTGCAGGAAACCGATTTCAGGAGGTAGACTGGAATTGCATTGAAAGCATAGGAAAAGAGGCAGAACGTCCACAATGATGCACTTGGCCAAAAAGGGCGTATGCGTTTTTTCCTGAATATATTCAGGAAAAAACGCATACGCCCTTTTTGGCCAACCAAGCAAGCTTGCAAAGGAAATCTGCACTACAATGAAGTCTCACTTCCCCCCGGTCAAAAGGGCCATCTGAAAAAAGTGTAAAATCCAGAAAGGCAGGACAGGCCATGGAGAACTGGGAGCCTTGTTATGCTGATGGGCGGGATGTAAATTGCCAACAGACACTCGGGAGAAGTGTATGGTGTTTCCTGAAACATCTAAAAAACAAAGCAACAGAGCCTAGAGCACTGCCACTTATGGTCCTATAGCTTAGGGAAATTAAAATCAAAAAGACACAGCCACCCCAAAGTTTGGGACGCCTCTGTTTACAAGAACCTCGTTTACAGTACAAGTTCAACATCGCAGAAAGTGAAAAATGGATAAAGAAGTTGTGGTATTTACTTACAAAGCAATATCACTCGGCAATGAAATCTGTGTCATCAGGCCCTTAGCAGCACAATGAGTGGATTCAGGTATGATGATTCTAACTGAAGTAAGTCACACAGAAAAAGAAACATCATAAGATATCAGTAATACACGGAATGTAAACTTGGCTACACAGGAACTGAATTACAGAACAGAACAGGGTCTCAAATTTTGAAAACCAACTCATGCTTGCTTAAGAGTAAAGGTGAGTTGGGGTGCTGCATAAAACCAGAGATTGAAATGAGCACAGATAAAGTTCCTTAAGTCAAATATGGAATAGACAAGAGCTACTCCTTGCTCAACAAATTGGACTCAACACCCCATATTAAACGCCTAAGAATGTACCTGACTAGTAAGTATCTTAAAACCTATGGATTGCTATGTCACCGAAAGAGAATCAAGCATGTGTACAGGGGCATAAACGCAGCAGTGATAGGATTGGAGAGGTTCGGTGAGCAAATGAAGACCCTTTGAAGTCATATTGCATGGTACCCATTCCACGGGTCTTAACTCTCCAGGTTTAAGGTATTCTTCCTTCAGCTAAAACATGCATGTGGAACCCAAGTATGATCAACCATGTGAACGGGAGACGTGTTCAAATATGTCTCAGTTTTCGTACCCTGGTATTCGGGTGCAACATTCCAGACGCTTTACTAACACTCTCCCCATTTGGAGAGTCAGTCCCTTTAACCTCCTGTTTGGCCCAGTTTGCAATTTCTGCGGAAGATGAACAGGAATAGCGAGAACCAATGAGAGGCTAGCTGGAGGTGTCTGGACGGGCAAATTTAACTCTCATTTCCCACCAGGAAGAGGAATTAACCAAAGGCTCAGCATGCCGGGCCGGAACCAGATTAGGGCCTGAAGCCATCCTGCGGTGTTGCGGCCAGGTCACAAGAAAGCGAGTTGAAGAAAGGAGCTCAGGGGCACTGTAATTCACAAACCTGCAGAGTTATAAATGACAGCTATCGTCCAAAAATAGACTGAAGTAAGGCTGCCAAGAGGACTTGAAAGCGGGGCAGAATTGCAGGAAACCGATTTCAGGAGGTAGACTGGAATTGCATTGAAAGCATAGGAAAAGAGGCAGAACGTCCACAATGATGCACTTGGCCAAAAAGGGCGTATGCGTTTTTTCCTGAATATATTCAGGAAAAAACGCATACGCCCTTTTTGGCCAACCAAGCAAGCTTGCAAAGGAAATCTGCACTACAATGAAGTCTCACTTCCCCCCGGTCAAAAGGGCCATCTGAAAAAAGTGTAAAATCCAGAAAGGCAACAGGCCATTGAGAACTGGGAGCCTTGTTATGCTGATGGGCGGCATGTAAATTGCCAACAGACACTCGGGAGAAGTGTATGGTGTTTCCTGAAACATCTAAAAAGCAAAGCAACAGAGCCTAGGGCACTTCCACTTATGGTCCTATAGCTTAGGGAAATTAAAATCAAAAAGACACAGCCACCCCAAAGTTTGGAACGGCTCTGTTTACAAGAACCTCATTTACAGTACAAGTTCAACATCGCAGAAAGTGAAAAATGGATAAAGAACTTGTGGTACTTACGTACAATGCAGTATCACTCAGCAATGAAATCTATGTCATCAGGCCCATAGCAGCATAATGAGTAGATTCAGGTACGATGATTCTAACTGAAATAAGTCACACAGAAAAAGAAACATCATAAGATATCACTAATACACGGAATGTAAACTTGGCTACACAGGAACTAAATTCCAAAACAGAACAGGTTCTCAAATTTAGAAAACCAACTTATGCTTGCTTAAGGGTAAAGGTGAGTTGGGGTGCTGCATAAAACCAGAGATTGAAATGAACACAGATAAAGTTCCTTGAGCCAAATATGGAATAGACAAGAGCTACTCCTTGCTCAACGATATGGACTCAACACCCCATATTAAACGCCTAAGAATGTACCTGACTAGTAAGTATCTTAAAACCTATGGATTGCTATGTCTCCGAAAGAGAATCAAGCATGTGTACAGGGGCATAAACACAGCAGTGATAGGATTGGAGAGGTTCGGTGAGCAAATGAAGACCCTTTGAAGTCATATTGCATGGTACCCATTATACGGGTCTTAACTTTCCAGGTTTAAGATATTCTTCCTTCAGCTAAAACATGCATGTGGAACCCAAGTATGATCAACCATGTGAACGGGAGACGTGTTCAAATATGTCTCAGTTTTCCTCCCCTGGTACTCGGGTGCAACATTCCAGACGCTTTACTAACACTCTCCCCACTTGGAGAGTCAGCGCCTTTAACCTCCTGTTTGGCCCAGTTTGCAAATTCTGCGGAAGATGAACAGGAATAGCGAGAACCAATGAGAGGCTAGCTGGAGGTGCCTGGACGGGCAAATTTAACTCTCATTTCCCACCAGGATGAGGAAACAACCAAAGGCTCAGCGTGCCGTACCGGAACCAGATTAGGGCCTGAAGCCATCCTGCGGTGTTGCGGCCAGCTCAAAAGAAAGCGAGTTGAAGAAAGGAGCTCAGGGGCACTGTAATTCACAAACCTGCAGAGTTATAAATGACAGCTATCGTCCAAAAATAGACTGAAGTAAGGCTGCCAAGAGGACTTGAAAGCGGGGCAGAATTGCAGGAAACCGATTTCAGGAGGTAGACTGGAATTGCATTGAAAGCATAGGAAAAGAGGCAGAACGTCCACAATGATGTACTTGGCCAAAAAGGGCGTATGCGTTTTTTCCTGAATATATTCAGGAAAAAACGCATACGCCCTTTTTGGCCAACCAAGCAAGCTTGCAAAGGAAATCTGCACTACAATGAAGTCTCACTTCCTCCCGGTCAAAAGGGCCATCTGAAAAAAGTGTAAAATCCAGAAAGGCAACAGGCAATTGAGAACTGGGAGCCTTGTTATGCTGATGGGCGGGATGTAAATTGCCAACAGACACTTGGGAGAAGTGTATGGTGTTTCCTGAAACATCTAAAAAACAAAGCAACAGAGCCTAGGGCACTGCCACTTATGGTCCTATAGCTTAGGGAAATTAAAATCAAAAAGACACAGCCACCCCAAAGTTTGGGACGGCTCTGTTTACAAGAACCTCGTTTACAGTACAAGTTCAACATCGCAGAAAGTGAAAAATGGATAAAGAAGTTGTGGTATTTACTTACAAAGCAATATCACTCAGCAATGAAATCTGTGTCATCAGGCCCTTAGCAGCACAATGAGTGGATTCAGGTATGATGATTCTAACTGAAATAAGTCACACAGAAAAAGAAACATCATAAGATATCACTAATACACGGAATGTAAACTTGGCTACACAGGAACTGAATTACAGAACAGAACAGGTTCTCAAATTTAGAAAACCAACTTACGCTTGCTTAAGGGTAAAGGTGAGTTGGGGTGCTGCATAAAACCAGAGATTGAAATGAGCACAGATAAAGTTCCTTAAGTCAAATATGGAATAGACAAGAGCTACTCCTTGCTCAACGAAATGGACTCAACACCGCATATTAAACGCCTAAGAATGTACCTGACTAGTAAGTATCGTAAAACCTATGGATTGCTATGTCTCCGAAAGAGAATCAAGCATGTGTACAGGGGCATAAACGCAGCAGTGATAGGATTGGAGAGGTTCGGTGAGCAAATGAAGACCCTTTGAAGTCATATTGCATGGTACCCATTACACGGGTCTCAACTCTCCAGGTTTAAGGTATTCTTCCTTCAGCTAAAACATGCATGTGGAACCCAAGTATGATCAACCATGTGAACGGGAGATGTGTTCAAATATGTCTCAGTTTTCCTCCCCTGGTACTCGGGTGCAACATTCCAGACGCTTTACTAACACTCTCCCCACTTGGAGAGTCAGCGCCTTTAACCTCCTGTTTGGCCCAGTTTGCAATTTCTGCGGAAGATGAACAGGAATAGCGAGAACCAATGAGAGGCTAGCTGGAGGTGTCTGGACGGGCAAATTTAACTCTCATTTCCCACCAGGAAGAGGAAATAACCAAAGGCTCAGCGTGCCGTACCGGAACCAGATTAGGGCCTGAAGCCATCTTGCGGTGTTGCGGCCAGCTCAAAAGAAACCGAGTTGAAGAAAAGAGCTCAGGGGCACTGTAATGCACAAATCTGCAGAGTTATAAATGACAGCTATCGTCCAAAAATAGACTGAAGTAAGGCTGCCAAGAGGACTTGAAAGCGGGGCAGAATTGCAGGAAACCGATTTCAGGAGGTAGACTGGAATTGCATTGAAAGCATAGGAAAAGAGGCAGAACGTCCACAATGATGCACTTGGCCGAAAAGTGCGTATGCGTTTTTTCCTGAATATATTCAGGAAAAAAGGCATACGCCCTTTTTGGCCAACCAAGCAAGCTTGCAAAGGAAATCTGCACTACAATGAAGTCTCACTTCCCCCCTGTCAAAAGGGCCATCTGAAAAAAGTGTAAAATCCAGAAAGGCAGGACAGGCCATGGAGAACTGGGAGCCTTGTTATGCTGATGGGCGGGATGTAAATTGCCAACAACCACTCGGGAGAAGTGTATGGTGTTTCCTGAAACATCTAAAAAACAAAGCAACAGAACCTAGGGCACTTCCACTTATGGTCCTATAGCTTAGGGAAATTAAAATCAAAAAGACACAGCCACCCCAAAGTTTGGAACGGCTCTGTTTACAAGAACCTCGTTTACAGTACAAGTTCAACATCGCAGAAAGTGAAAAATGGATAAAGAAGTTGTGGTATTTACTTACAAAGCAATATCACTCAGCAATGAAATCTGTGTCATCAGGCCCTTAGCAGCACAATGAGTGGATTCAGGTATGATGATTCTAACTGAAATAAGTCACACAGAAAAAGAAACATCATAAGATATCAGTAATACACGGAATGTAAACTTGGCTACACAGGAACTGAATTACAGAACAGAACAGGGTCTCAAATTTAGAAAACCAACTTATTCTTGCTTAAAGGTAAAGGTGAGTAGGGGTCCTGCATAAAACCAGAGATTGAAATGAGCACAGATAAAGTTCCTTAAGCCAAATATGGAATAGACAAGAGCTACTCCTTGCTCAACGAAATGAACTAAACACCCCATATTAAACGCCTAAGAATGTACCTGACTAGTAAGTATCTTAAAACCTATGGATTGCTATGTCTCCGAAAGAGAATCAAGCATGTGTACAGGGGCGTAAACGCAGCAGTGATAGGATTGGAGAGGTTCGGTGAGCAAATGAAGACCCTTTGAAGTCATACTGCACGGTACCCATTCCACGGGTCTCAACTCTCCAGGTTTAAGGTATTCTTCCTTCAGCTAAAACATGCATGTGGAACCCAGAGTATGATCAACCATGTGAACGGGAGACGTGTTCAAATATGTCTCAGTTTTCCTCCCCTGGTACTCGGGTGCAACATTCCAGACGCTTTACTAACACTCTCCCCACTTGGAGAGTCAGTCCCTTTAACCTCCTGTTTGGCCCAGTTTGCAATTTCTGCGGAAGATGAACAGGAATAGCGAGAACCAATGAGAGGCTAGCTGGAGGTGTCTGGACGGGCAAATTTAACTCTCATTTCCCACCAGGAAGAGGAATTAACCAAAGGCTCAGCATGCCGGGCCGGAACCAGATTAGGGCCTGAAGCCATCCTGCGGTGTTGCGGCCAGGTCACAAGAAAGCGAGTTGAAGAAAGGAGCTCATGGGCACTGTAATTCACAAACCTGCAGAGTTATAAATGACAGCTATCGTCCAAAAATAGACTGAAGTAAGGCTGCCAAGAGGACTTGAAAGCGGGGCAGAATTGCAGGAAACCGATTTCAGGAGGTAGACTGGAATTGCATTCAAAGCATAGGAAAAGAGGCAGAACGTCCACAATGATGCACTTGGCCAAAAAGGGCGTATGCGTTTTTTCCTGAATATATTCAGGAAAAAACGCATACGCCCTTTTTGGCCAACCAAGCAAGCTTGCAAAGGAAATCTGCACTACAATGAAGTCTCACTTCCCCCCGGTCAAAAGGGCCATCTGAAAAAAGTGTAAAATCCAGAAAGGCAGGACAGGCCATGGAGAACTGGGAGCCTTGTTATGCTGATGGGCGGGATGTAAATTGCCAACAGACACTCGGGAGAAGTGTATGGTGTTTCCTGAAACATCTAAAAAACAAAGCAACAGAGCCTAGGGCACTGCCACTTATGGTCGTATAGCTTAGGGAAATTAAAATCAAATGACACAGCCACCCCAAAGTTTGGAACGGCTCTGTTTACAAGAACCTCGTTTACACTACAAGTTCAACATCGCAGAAAGTGAAAAATGGATAAAGAAGTTGTGGTATTTACTTACAAAGCAATATCACTCAGCAATGAAATTTGTGTCATCAGGCCCTTAGCAGCACAATGAGTGGATTCAGGTGTGATGATTCTAACTGAAATAAGTCACACAGAAAAAGAAACATCATAAGATATCAGTAATACACGGAATGTAAACTTGGCTACACAGGAACTGAATTACAGAACAGAACAGGGTCTCAAATTTAGAAAACCAACTTATGCTTGCTTAAAGGTAAAGGTGAGTTGGGGTGCTGCATAAAACCAGAGATTGAAATGAGCACAGATAAAGTTCCTTAAGTCAAATATGGAATAGACAAGAGCTACTCCTTGCTCAACGAAATGTACTCAACACCGCATATTAAATGCCTAAGAATGTACCTGACTAGTAAGTATCGTAAAACCTATGGATTGCTATGTCTCCAAAAGAGAATCAAGCATGTGTACAGGGGCATAAACGCAGCAGTGATAGGATTGGAGAGGTTCGGTGAGCAAAGGAAGACCCTTTGAAGTCATATTGCATGGTACCCATTACACGGGTCTCAACTCTCCAGGTTTAAGGTATTCTTCCTTCAGCTAAAACATGCATGTGGAACCCAAGTATGATCAACCATGTGAACGGGAGACGTGTTCAAATATGTCTCAGTTTTCCTCCCCTGGTACTCGGGTGCAACATTCCAGACGCTTTACTAACACTCTCCCCACTTGGAGAGTCAGCGCCTTTAACCTCCTGTTTGGCCCAGTTTGCAATTTCTGCGGAAGATGAACAGGAATAGCGAGAACCAATGAGAGGCTAGCTGGAGGTGTCTGGACGGGCAAATTTAACTCTCATTTCCCACCAGGAAGAGGAATTAACCAAAGGCTCAGCATGTCGGGCCGGAACCAGATTAGGGCCTGAAGCCATCCTGCGGTGTTGCGGCCAGGTCACAAGAAAGCGAGTTGAAGAAAGGAGCTCAGGGGCACTGTAATTCACAAACCTGCAGAGTTATAAATGACAGCTATCGTCCAAAAATAGACTGAAGTAAGGCTGCCAAGAGGACTTGAAAGCGGGGCAGAATTGCAGGAAACCGATTTCAGGAGGTAGACTGGAATTGCATTGAAAGCATAGGAAAACAGGCAGAACGTCCACAATGATGCACTTGGCCAAAAAGGGCGTATGCGTTTTTTCCTGAATATATTCAGGAAAAAACGCATACGCCCTTTTTGGCCAACCAAGAAAGCTTGCAAAGGAAATCTGCACTACAATGAAGTCTCAGTTCGCCCCGGTCAAAAGGGACATCTGTAAAAAGTGTAAAATCCAGAAAGGCAACAGGCCATTGAGAACTGGGAGCCTTGTTATGCTGATGGGCGGGATGTAAATTGCCAACAGACACTCGGGAGAAGTGTATGGTGTTTCCTGAAACATCTAAAAAACAAAGCAACAGAACCTAGGGCACTTCCACTTATGGTCCTATAGCTTAGGGAAATTAAAATCAAAAAGACACAGCCACCCCAAAGTTTGGAACGGCTCTGTTTACAAGAACCTCGTTTACAGTACAAGTTCAACATCGCAGAAAGTGAAAAATGGATAAAGGACTTGTGGTACTTACGTACAATGCAGTATCACTCAGCAATGAAATCTATGTCATCAGGCCCGTAGCAGCATAATGAGTAGATTCAGGTACGATGATTCTAACTGAAATAAGTCACACAGAAAAAGAAACATCATAAGATATCAGTAATACACGGAATGTAAACTTGGCTACACAGAAACTGAATTACAGAACAGAACAGGGTCTCAAATTTAGAAAACCAACTTATGCTTGCTTAAGGGGAAAGGTGAGTTGGGGTGCTGCAAAAAACCAGAAATTGAAAAGAGCACAGATAAAGTTCCTTAAGCCAAATATGGAATAGACAAGAGCTACTCCTTGCTCAACGAAATGGACTCAACACCCCATATTAAGCGCCTAAGAATGTACCTGACTAGTAAGTATCTTGAAACCTATGGATTGCTATGTCTCCAAAAGAGAATCAAGCGTGTGTACAGGGGCATAAACGCAGCAGTGATAGGATTGGAGAGGTTCGGTGAGCAAATGAAGACCCTTTGAAGTCATATTGCATGGTACCCATTCCACGGGTCTCAACTCTCCAGGTTTAAGGTATTCGTCCTTCAGCTAAAACATGCATGTGGAACCCAGAGTATGATCAACCATGTGAACGGGAGACGTGTTCAAATATGTCTCAGTTTTCTTCCCCTGGTACTCGGGTGCAACATTCCAGACGCTTTACTAACACTCTCCCGACTTGGAGAGTCAGTCCCTTTAACCTCCTGTTTGGCCCAGTTTGCAATTTCTGCGGAAGATGAACAGGAATAGCGAGAACCAATGAGAGACTAGCTGGAGGTGTCTGAACGGGCATATTTAACTCTCATTTCCCACCAGGAAGAGGAATTAACCAAAGGCTCAGCATGCCGGGCCAGAACCAGATTAGGGCCTGAAGATATCCTGCAGTGTTGCGGCCAGGTCACAAGAAAGCGAGTTGAAGAAAGGAGCTCAGGGGCACTGTAATTCACAAACCTGCAGAGTTATAAATGACAGCTATCGTCCAAAAATAGACTGAAGTAAGGCTGCCAAGAGGACTTGAAAGCGGGGCAGAATTGCAGGAAACCGATTTCAGGAGGCAGACTGGAATTGCATTGAAAGCATAGGAAAAGAGGCAGAACGTCCACAATGATGCACTTGGCCAAAAAGGGCGTATGCGTTTTTTCCTGAATATATTCAGGAAAAAACGCATACGCCCTTTTTGGCCAACCAAGCAAGCTTGCAAAGGAAATCTGCACTACAATGAAGTCTCACTTCCCCCCGGTCAAAAGGGCCATCTGAAAAAAGTGTAAAATCCAGAAAGGCAACAGGCCATTGAGAAGTGGGAGCCTTGTTATGCTGATGGGCGGGATGTAAATTGCCAACAGACACTCGGGAGAAGTGTATGGTGTTTCCTGAAACATCTATAAAACAAAGCAACAGAGCCTAGGGCACTTCCACTTATGGTCCTATAGCTTAGGGAAATTAAAATCAAAAAGACACAGCCACCCCAAAGTTTGGAACGACTCTGTTTACAAGAACCTCGTTTACAGTACAAGTTCAACATCGCAGAAAGTGAAAAATGGATAAAGAACTTGTGGTACTTACGTACAATGCAGTATCACTCAGCAATGAAATCTATGTCATCAGGCCCGTAGCAGCATAATGAGTAGATTCAGGTACGATGATTGTAACTGAAATAAGTCACACAGAAAAAGAAACATCAGAAGATATCACTAATACACGGAATGTAAACTTGGCTACACAGGAACTGAATTACAGAACAGAACAGGGTCTCAAATTTAGAAAAACAACTTATTCTTGCTTAAGGGTAAAGGTGAGTTGGGGTGCTGCATAAAACCAGAGATTGAAATGAGCACAGATAAAGTTCCTTAAGCCAAATATGGAATAGACAAGAGCTACTCCTTGCTCAACGAAATGGACTCAACACCCCATATTAAACACCTAAGAATGTACCTGACTAGTAAGTATCTTGAAACCTATGGATTGCTATGTCTCCGAAAGAGAATCAAGCATGTGTACAGGGGCATAAACGCAGCAGTGATAGGATTGGAGAGGTTCGGTGAGCAAATGAAGACCCTTTGAAGTCATATTGCATGGTACCCATTCCACGGGTCTCAACTCTCCAGGTTTAAGGTATTCTTCCTTCAGCTAAGACATGCATGTGGAACCCAAGTATGATCAACCATGTGAACGGGAGACGTGTTCAAATATGTCTCAGTTTTCCTCCCCTGGTACTCGGGTGCAACATTCCAGACGCTTTACTAACACTCTCCCCACTTGGAGAGTCAGCGCCTTTAACCTCCTGTTTGGCCCAGTTTGCAATTTCTGCGGAAGATGAACAGGAATAGCGAGAACCAATGAGAGGCTAGCTGAAGGTGTCTGGACGGGCAAATTTAACTCTCATTTCCCACCAGGAAGAGGAAATAACCAAAGGCTCAGCGTGCCGTACCGGAACCAGATTAGGGCCTGAAGCCATCCTGCGGTGTTGCGGCCAGCTCAAAAGAAAGCGAGTTGAAGAAAGGAGCTCAGGGGCACTGTAATTCACAAACCTGCAGAGTTATAAATGACAGCTATCGTGCAAAAATATACTGAAGTAAGGCTGCCAAGAGGACTTGAAAGCGGGGCAGAATTGCAGGAAACCGATTTCAGGAGGCAGACTGAAATTGCATTGAAAGCATAGGAAAAGAGGCAGAACGTCCACAATGATGCACTTGGCCAAAAAGGGCGTATGCGTTTTTTCTTGAATATATCCAGGAAAAAACGCATACGCCCTTTTTGGCCAACCAAGCAAGCTTGCAAAGGAAATCTGCACTACAATGAAGTCTCACTTCCCCCCGGTCAAAAGGGCCATCTGAAAAAAGTGTAAAATCCAGAAAGGCAACAGGCCATTGAGAACTGGGAGCCTTGTTATGCTGATGGGCGGGATGTAAATTGCCAACAGACACTTGGGAGAAGTGTATGGTGTTTCCTGAAACATCTAAAAAACAAAGCAACAGAACCTAGGGCACTTCCACTTATGGTCCTATAGCTTAGGGAAATTAAAATCAAAAAGACACAGCCACCCCAAAGTTTGGAACGGCTCTGTTTACAAGAACCTCGTTTACAGTACAAGTTCAACATCGCAGAAAGTGAAAAATGGATAAAGGACTTGTGGTACTTACGTACAATGCAGTATCACTCAGCAATGAAATCTATGTCATCAGGCCCGTAGCAGCATAATGAGTAGATTCAGGTACGATGATTCTAACTGAAATAAGTCACACAGAAAAAGAAACATCATAAGATATCAGTAATACACGGAATGTAAACTTGGCTACACAGAAACTGAATTACAGAACAGAACAGGGTCTCAAATTTAGAAAACCAACTTATGCTTGCTTAAGGGGAAAGGTGAGTTGGGGTGCTGCAAAAAACCAGAGATTGAAAAGAGCACAGATAAAGTTCCTTAAGCCAAATATGGAATAGACAAGAGCTACTCCTTGCTCAACGAAATGGACTCAACACCCCATATTAAACGCCTAAGAATGTACCTGACTAGTAAGTATCTTGAAACCTATGGATTGCTATGTCTCCAAAAGAGAATCAAGCGTGTGTACAGGGGCATAAATGCAGCAGTGATAGGATTGGAGAGGTTCGGTGAGCAAATGAAGACCCTTTGAAGTCATATTGCATGGTACCCATTCCACGGGTCTCAACTCTCCAGGTTTAAGGTATTCTTCCTTCAGCTAAAACATGCATGTGGAACCCAGAGTATGATCAACCATGTGAACGGGAGACGTGTTCAAATATGTCTCAGTTTTCCTCCCCTGGTACTCGGGTGCAACATTCCAGACGCTTTACTAACACTCTCCCGACTTGGAGAGTCAGTCCCTTTAACCTCCTGTTTGGCCCAGTTTGCAATTTCTGCGGAAGATGAACAGGAATAGCGAGAACCAATGAGAGACTAGCTGGAGGTGTCTGAACGGGCATATTTAACTCTCATTTCCCACCAGGAAGAGGAATTAACCAAAGGCTCAGCATGCCGGGCCAGAACCAGATTAGGGCCTGAAGCCATCCTGCGGTGTTGCGGCCAGGTCACAAGAAAGCGAGTTGAAGAAAGGAGCTCAGGGGCACTGTAATTCACAAACCTGCAGAGTTATAAATGACAGCTATCGTCCAAAAATAGACTGAAGTAAGGCTGCCAAGAGGACTTGAAAGCGGGGCAGAATTGCAGGAAACCGATTTCAGGAGGCAGACTGGAATTGCATTGAAAGCATAGGAAAAGAGGCAGAACGTCCACAATGATGCACTTGGCCAAAAAGGGCGTATGCGTTTTTTCCTGAATATATTCAGGAAAAAACGCATACGCCCTTTTTGGCCAACCAAGCAAGCTTGCAAAGGAAATCTGCACTACAATGAAGTCTCACTTCCCCCCGGTCAAAAGGGCCATCTGAAAAAAGTGTAAAATCCAGAAAGGCAACAGGCCATTGAGAACTGGGAGCCTTGTTATGCTGATGGGCGGGATGTAAATTGCCAACAGACACTCGGGAGAAGTGTATGGTGTTTCCTGAAACATCTATAAAACAAAGCAACAGAGCCTAGGGCACTTCCACTTATGGTCCTATAGCTTAGGGAAATTAAAATCAAAAAGACACAGCCACCCCAAAGTTTGGAACGACTCTGTTTACAAGAACCTCGTTTACAGTACAAGTTCAACATCGCAGAAAGTGAAAAATGGATAAAGAACTTGTGGTACTTACGTACAATGCAGTATCACTCAGCAATGAAATCTATGTCATCAGGCCCGTAGCAGCATAATGAGTAGATTCAGGTACGATGATTGTAACTGAAATAAGTCACACAGAAAAAGAAACATCAGAAGATATCACTAATACACGGAATGTAAACTTGGCTACACAGGAACTGAATTACAGAACAGAACAGGGTCTCAAATTTAGAAAAACAACTTATTCTTGCTTAAGGGTAAAGGTGAGTTGGGGTGCTGCATAAAACCAGAGATTGAAATGAGCACAGATAAAGTTCCTTAAGCCAAATATGGAATAGACAAGAGCTACTCCTTGCTCAACGAAATGGACTCAACACCCCATATTAAACGCCTAAGAATGTACCTGACTAGTAAGTATCTTGAAACCTATGGATTGCTATGTCTCCGAAAGAGAATCAAGCATGTGTACAGGGGCATAAACGCAGCAGTGATAGGATTGGAGAGGTTCGGTGAGCAAATGAAGACCCTTTGAAGTCATATTGCATGGTACCCATTCCACGGGTCTCAACTCTCCAGGTTTAAGGTATTCTTCCTTCAGCTAAGACATGCATGTGGAACCCAAGTATGATCAACCATGTGAACGGGAGACGTGTTCAAATATGTCTCAGTTTTCCTCCCCTGGTACTCGGGTGCAACATTCCAGACGCTTTACTAACACTCTCCCCACTTGGAGAGTCAGCGCCTTTAACCTCCTGTTTGGCCCAGTTTGCAATTTCTGCGGAAGATGAACAGGAATAGCGAGAACCAATGAGAGGCTAGCTGAAGGTGTCTGGACGGGCAAATTTAACTCTCATTTCCCACCAGGAAGAGGAAATAACCAAAGGCTCAGCGTGCCGTACCGGAACCAGATTAGGGCCTGAAGCCATCCTGCGGTGTTGCGGCCAGCTCAAAAGAAAGCGAGTTGAAGAAAGGAGCTCAGGGGCACTGTAATTCACAAACCTGCAGAGTTATAAATGACAGCTATCGTCCAAAAATAGACTGAAGTAAGGCTGCCAAGAGGACTTGAAAGCGGGGCAGAATTGCAGGAAACCGATTTCAGGAGGTAGACTGGAATTGCATTGAAAGCATAGGAAAAGAGGCAGAACGTCCACAATGATGCACTTGGCCAAAAAGGGCGTATGCGTTTTTTCCTGAATATATTCAGGAAAAAACGCATACGCCCTTTTTGGCCAACCAAGCAAGCTTGCAAAGGAAATCTGCACTACAATGAAGTCTCAATTCCCCCCGGTCAAAAGGGCCATCTCAGAAAGTGTAAAATCCAGAAAGGCAGGACAGGCCATGGAGAACTGGGAGCCTTGTTATGCTGATGGGCGGGATGTAAATTGCCAACAACCACTCGGGAGAAGTGTATGGTGTTTCCTGAAACATCTAAAAAACAAAGCAACAGAACCTAGGGCACTTCCACTTATGGTCCTATAGCTTAGGGAAATTAAAATCAAAAAGACACAGCCACCCCAAAGTTTGGAACGGCTCTGTTTACAAGAACCTCGTTTACAGTACAAGTTCAACATCGCAGAAAGTGAAAAATGGATAAAGAAGTTGTGGTATTTACTTACAAAGCAATATCACTCAGCAATGAAATCTGTGTCATCAGGCCCTTAGCAGCACAATGAGTGGATTCAGGTATGATGATTCTAACTGAAGTAAGTCACACAGAAAAAGAAACATCATAAGATATCAGTAATACACGGAATGTAAACTTGGCTACACAGGAACTGAATTACAGAACAGAACAGGGACTCAAATTTAGAAAAACAACTTATGTTTGCTTAAGGGTAAAGGTGAGTTGGGGTGCTGCATAAAACCAGAGGTTGAAATGAGCACAGATAAAGTTCCTTAAGTCAAATATGGAATAGACAAGAGCTACTCCTTGCTCAACGAAATGGACTCAACACCGCATATTAAACGCCTAAGAATGTACCTGACTAGTAAGTATCTCAAAACCTATGGATTGCTATGTCTCCGAAAGAGAATCAAGCATGAGTACAGGGGCATAAACGCAGCAGTGATAGGATTGGAGAGGTTCGGTGAGCAAATGAAGACCCTTTGAAGTCATATTGCATGGTACCCATTACACGGGTCTCAACTCTCCAGGTTTAAGGTATTCTTCCTTCAGCTAAGACATGCATGTGGAACTCAAGTATGATCAACCATGTGATCGGGAGACGTGTTCAAATATGTCTCAGTTTTCCTCCCCTGGTACTCGGGTGCAACATTCCAGACGCTTTACTAACACTCTCCCCACTTGGAGAGTCAGTCCCTTTAACCTCCTGTTTGGCCCAGTTTGCAATTTCTGCGGAAGATGAACAGGAATAGCGAGAACCAATGAGAGGCTAGCTGGAGGTGTCTGTTCGGGCAAATTTAACTCTCATTTCCCACCAGGAAGAGGAATTAACCAAAGGCTCAGCGTGCCGTGCCGGAACCAGATTAGGGCCTGAAGCCATCCTGCGGTGTTGCGGCCAGCTCAAAAGAAAGCGAGTTGAAGAAAGGAGCTCAGGGGCACTGTAATTCACAAACCTGCAGAGTTATAAATGACAGCTATCGTCCAAAAATAGACTGAAGTAAGGCTGCCAAGAGGACTTGAAAGCGGGGCAGAATTGCAGGAAACCGATTTCAGGAGGTAGACTGGAATTGCATTGAAAGCATAGGAAAAGAGGCAGAACGTCCACAATGATGCACTTGGCCAAAAAGGGCGTATGCGTTTTTTCCTGAATATATTCAGGAAAAAACGCATACGCCCTTTTTGGCCAACCAAGCAAGCTTGCAAAGGAAATCTGCACTACAATGAAGTCTCACTTCCCCCCGGTCAAAAGGGCCATCTGAAAAAAGTGTAAAATCCAGAAAGGCAGGACAGGCCATGGAGAACTGGGAGCCTTGTTATGCTGATGGGCGGGATGTAAATTGCCAACAACCATTCGGGAGAAGTGTATGGTGTTTCCTGAAACATCTAAAAAACAAAGCAACAGAGCCTAGGGCACTGCCACTTATGGTCCTATAGCTTAGGGAAATTAAAATCAAAAAGACACAGCCACCCCAAAGTTTGGAACGACTCTGTTTACAAGAACCTCGTTTACAGTACAAGTTCAACATCGCAGAAAGTGAAAAATGGATAAAGAACTTGTGGTACTTACGTACAATGCAGTATCACTCAGCAATGAAATCTATGTCATCAGGCCCGTAGCAGCATAATGAGTAGATTCAGGTACGATGATTGTAACTGAAATAAGTCACACAGAAAAAGAAACATCATAAGATATCAGTAATACACGGAATGTAAACTTGGCTACACAGGAACTGAATTACAGAACAGAACAGGGTCTCAAATTTAGAAAACCAACTTATGCTTGCTTAAGGGGAAAGGTGAGTTGGGGTGCTGCATAAAACCAGAGATTGAAATGAGCACACATAATGTTCCTTAAGCCAAATATGGAATAGACAAGAGCTACTCCTTGCTCAACGAAATGGACTCAACACCCCATATTAAACGCCTAAGAATGTACCTGACTAGTAAGTATCTTAAAACCTATGGATTGCTATGTCTCCAAAAGAGAACCAAGCGTGTGTACAGGGGCATAAACGCAGCAGTGATAGGATTGGAGAGGTTCGGTGAGCAAATGAAGACCCTTTGAAGTCATATTGCATGGTACCCATTCCACGGGTCTCAACTCTCCAGGTTTAAGGTATTCTTCCTTCAGCTAAAACATGCATGTGAAACCCAAGTATGATCAACCATGTGAACGGGAGACGTGTTCAAATATGTCTCAGTTTTCCTCCCCTGGTACTCGGGTGCAACATTCCAGACGCTTTACTAACACTCTCCCCACTTGGAGAGTCAGCGCCTTTAACCTCCTGTTTGGCCCAGTTTGCAATTTCTGCGGAAGATGAACAGGAATAGCGAGAACCAATGAGAGGCTAGCTGGAGGTGTCTGGACGGGCAAATTTAACTCTCATTTCCCACCAGGAAGAGGAAATAACCAAAGGCTCAGCGTGCCGTACCGGAACCAGATTAGGGCCTGAAGCCATCCTGCGGTGTTGCGGCCAGGTCACAAGAAAGCGAGTTGAAGAAAGGAGCTCAGGGGCACTGTAATTCACAAACCTGCAGAGTTATAAATGACAGCTATCGTCCAAAAATAGACTGAAGTAAGGCTGCCAAGAGGACTTGAAAGCGGGGCAGAATTGCAGGAAACCGATTTCAGGAGGTAGACTGGAATTGCATTGAAAGCATAGGAAAAGAGGCAGAACGTCCACAATGATGCACTTGGCCAAAAAGGGCGTATGCGTTTTTTCCTGAATATATTCAGGAAAAAACGCATACGCCCTTTTTGGCCAACCAAGCAAGCTTGCAAAGGAAATCTGCACTACAATGAAGTCTCACTTCCCCCCGGTCAAAAGGGCCATCTGAAAAAAGTGTAAAATCCAGAAAGGCAGGACAGGCCATGGAGAACTGGGAGCCTTGTTATGCTGATGGGCGGCATGTAAATTGCCAACAACCACTCGGGATAAGTGTATGGTGTTTCCTGAAACATCTAAAAAACAAAGCAACAGAACCTAGGGCACTTCCACTTATGGTCCTATAGCTTAGGGAAATTAAAATCAAAAAGACACAGCCACCCCAAAGTTTGGGACGCCTCTGTTTACAAGAACCTCGTTTACAGTACAAGTTCAACATCGCAGAAAGTGAAAAATGGATAAAGAAGTTGTGGTATTTACTTACAAAGCAATATCACTCAGCAATGAAATCTGTGTCATCAGGCCCTTAGCAGCACAATGAGTGGATTCAGGTATGATGATTCTAACTGAAGTAAGTCACACAGAAAAAGAAACATCATAAGATATCAGTAATACACGGAATGTAAACTTGGCTACACAGGAACTGAATTACAGAACAGAACAGGGTCTCAAATTTAGAAAACCAACTTATGCTTGCTTAAGGGTAAAGGTGAGTTGGGGTGCTGCATAAAACCAGAGATTGAAATGAGCACAGATAAAGTTCCTTAAGTCAAATATGGAATAGACAAGAGCTACTCCTTGCTCAACGAAATGGACTCAACACCGCATATTAAACGCCTAAGAATGTACCTGACTAGTAAGTATCTTAAAACCTATGGATTGCTATGTCTCCGAAAGAGAATCAAGCATGTGTACAGGGGCATAAACGCAGCAGTGATAGGATTGGAGAGGTTCGGTGAGCAAATGAAGACCCTTTGAAGTCATATTGCATGGTACCCATTCCACGGGTCTCAACTACCCAGGTTTAAGGTATTCTTCCTTCAGCTAAAACATGCATGTGGAACCCAAGTATGATCAACCATGTGATCGGGAGACGTGTTCAAATATGTCTCAGTTTTCCTCCCCTGGTACTCGGGTGCAACATTCCAGACGCTTTACTAACACTCTCCCCACTTGGAGAGTCAGCGCCTTTAACCTCCTGTTTGGCCCAGTTTGCAATTTCTGCGGAAGATGTACAGGAATAGCGAGAACCAATGAGAGACTAGCTGGAGGTGTCTGGACGGGCAAATTTAACTCTCATTTCCCACCAGGAAGAGGAAATAACCAAAGGCTCAGCGTGCCGTGCCGGAACCAGATTAGGGCCTGAAGCCATCCTGCGGTGTTGCGGCCAGGTCACAAGAAAGCGAGTTGAAGAAAGGAGCTCAGGGGCACTGTAATTCACAAACCTGCAGAGTTATAAATGACAGCTATCGTCCAAAAATAGACTGAAGTAAGGCTGCCAAGAGGACTTGAAAGCGGGGCAGAATTGCAGGAAACCGATTTCAGGAGGTAGACTGGAATTGCATTGCAAGCATAGGAAAAGAGGCAGAACGTCCACAATGATGCACTTGGCCAAAAAGGGCGTATGCGTTTTTTCCTGAATATATTCAGGAAAAAACGCATACGCCCTTTTTGGCCAACCAAGCAAGCTTGCAAAGGAAATCTGCACTACAATGAAGTCTCAGTTCCCCCCGGTCAAAAGGGACATCTGTAAAAAGTGTAAAATCCAGAAAGGCAACAGGCCATTGAGAACTGGGAGCCTTGTTATGCTGATGGGCGGGATGTAAATTGCCAACAGACACTTGGGAGAAGTGTATGGTGTTTCCTGAAAAATCTAAAAAACAAAGCAACAGAGCCTAGGGCACTTCCACTTATGGTCCTATAGCTTAGGGAAATTAAAATCAAAAAGACACAGCCACCCCAAAGTTTGGAACGGCTCTGTTTACAAGAACCTCGTTTACAGTACAAGTTCAACATCGCAGAAAGTAAAAAATGGATAAAGAAGTTGTGGTATTTACTTACAAAGCAATATCACTCAGCAATGAAATATGTGTCATCAGGCCCTTAGCAGCACAATGAGTGGATTCAGGTATGATGATTCTAACTGAAGTAAGTCACACAGAAAAGAAACATCATAAGATATCAGTAATACACGGAATGTAAACTTGGCTACACAGGAACTGAATTACAGAACAGAACAGGGTCTCAAATTTAGAAAAGCAACTTATGCTTGCTTAAGGGTAAAGGTGAGTTGGGGTGCTGCATAAAATCAGAGATTAAAATGAGCACAGATAAAGTTCCTTAAGTCAAATATGGAATAGACAAGAGCTACTCCTTGCTCTACGAAATGGACTCAACACCGCATATTAAACGCCTAAGAATGTACCTGACTAGTAAGTATCTTAAAACCTATGGATTGCTATGTCTCCGAAAGAGAATCAAGCATGTGTACAGGGGCATAAACGCAGCAGTGATAGGATTGGAGAGGTTCGGTGAGCAAATGAAGACCCTTTGAAGTCATATTGCATGGTACCCATTCCACGGGTCTTAACTCTCCAGGTTTAAGGTATTCTTCCTTCAGCTAAAACATGCATGTGGAACCCAGAGTATGATCAACCATGTGAACGGGAGACGTGTTCAAATATGTCTCAGTTTTTCCTCCCCTGGTACTCGGGTGCAACATTCCAGACGCTTTACTAACACTCTCCCGACTTGGAGAGTCAGCGCCTTTAACCTCCTGTTTGGCCCAGTTTGCAATTTCTGCGGAAGATGAACAGGAATAGCGAGAACCAATGAGAGGCTAGCTGGAGGTGTCTGGACGGGCAAATTTAACTCTCATTTCCCACCAGGAAGAGGAAATAACCAAAGGCTCAGCGTGCCGTACCGGAACCAAGATTAGGGCCTGAAGCCATCCTGCGGTGTTTGCGGCCAGCTCAAAAGAAAGCGAGTTGAAGAAAGGAGCTCAGGGGCACTGTAATTCACAAACCTGCAGAGTTATAAATGACAGCTATCGTGCAAAAATATACTGAAGTAAGGCTGCCAAGAGGACTTGAAAGCGGGGCAGAATTGCAGGAAACCGATTTCAGGAGGCAGACTGAAATTGCATTGAAAGCATAGGAAAAGAGGCAGAACGTCCACAATGATGCACTTGGCCAAAAAGGGCGTATGCGTTTTTTCTTGAATATATTCAGGAAAAAACGCATACGCCCTTTTTGGCCAACCAAGCAAGCTTGCAAAGGAAATCTGCACTACAATGAAGTCTCACTTCCCCCCGGTCAAAAGGGCCATCTGAAAAAAGTGTAAAATCCAGAAAGGCAACAGGCCATTGAGAACTGGGGAGCCTTGTTATGCTGATGGGCGGGATGTAAATTGCCAACAGACACTCGGGAGAAGTGTATGGTGTTTCCTGAAACATCTAAAAAACAAAGCAACAGAACCTAGGGCACTTCCATTTAGGTCCTATAGCTTAGGGAAATTAAAATCAAAAAGACACAGCCACCCCAAAGTTTGGAACGGCTCTGTTTACAAGAACCTCGTTTACAGTACAAGTTCAACATCGCAGAAAGTGACAAATGGATAAAGGACTTGTGGTACTTACGTACAATGCAGTATCACTCAGCAATGAAATCTATGTCATCAGGCCCGTAGCAGCCATAATGAGTAGATTCAGGTACGATGATTCTAACTGAAATAAGTCACACAGAAAAAGAAACATCATAAGATATCACTAATACACGGAATGTAAACTTGGCTACACAGGAACTGCATTCCAAAACAGAACAGGGTCTCAAATTTAGAAAACCAACTTATGCTTGCTTAAGGGGAAAGGTGAGTTGGGGTGCTGCATAAAACCAGAGATTGAAATGAGCACACATAAAGTTCCTTAAGCCAAATATGGAATAGACAAGAGCTACTCCTTGCTCAACGAAATGGACTCAACACCCCATATTAAACGCCTAAGAATGTACCTGACTAGTAAGTATCTTAAAACCTATGGATTGCTATGTCTCCAAAAGAGAACCAAGCGTGTGTACAGGGGCATAAACGCGGCAGTGATAGGATTGGAGAGGTTCGGTGAGCAAATGAAGACCCTTTGAAGTCATATTGCATGGTACCCATTCCACGGGTCTCAACTCTCCAGGTTTAAGGTATTCTTCCTTCAGCTAAAACATGCATGTGGAACCCAAGTATGATCAACCATGTGAACGGGAGACGTGTTCAAATATGTCTCAGTTTTCCTCCCCTGGTACTCGGGTGCAACATTCCAGACGCTTTACTAACACTCTCTCCACTTGGAGAGTCAGTCCCTTTAACCTCCTGTTTGGCCCAGTTTGCAATTTCTGCGGAAGATGAACAGGAATAGCGAGAACCAATGAGAGGCTAGCTGGAGGTGTCTGGACGGGCAAATTTAACTCTCATTTCCCACCAGGAAGAGGAAATAACCAAAGCTCAGCGTGCCGTACCGGAACCAGATTAGGGCCTGAAGCCATCCTGCGGTGTTGCGGCCAGGTCACAAGAAAGCGAGTTGAAGAAAGGAGCTCAGGGGCACTGTAATTCACAAACCTGCAGAGTTATAAATGACAGCTATCGTCCAAAAATAGACTGAAGTAAGGCTGCCAAGAGGACTTGAAAGCGGGGCAGAATTGCAGGAAACCGATTTCAGGAGGTAGACTGGAATTGCATGAAAGCATAGGAAAAGAGGCAGAACGTCCACAATGATGCACTTGGCCAAAAAGGGCGTATGCGTTTTTTCCTGAATATATTCAGGAAAAAACGCATACACCCTTTTTGGCCAACCAAGCAAGCTTGCAAAGGAAATCTGCACTACAATGAAGTCTCACTTCCCCCCGGTCAAAAGGGCCATCTGAAAAAAGTGTAAAATCCAGAAAGGCAGGACAGGCCATGGAGAACTGGGAGCCTTGTTATGTTGATGGGCGGGATGTAAATTGCCAACAGACACTCGGGAGAAGTGTATGGTGTTTCCTGAAACATCTAAAAAACAAAGCAACAGAACCTAGGGCACTTCCACTTATGGTCCTATAGCTTAGGGAAATTAAAATCAAAAAGACACAGCCACCCCAAAGTTTGGAACGGCTCTGTTTACAAGAACCTCGTTTACAGTACAAGTTCAACATCGCAGAAAGTGAAAAATGGATAAAGAAGTTGTGTATTTACTTACAAAGCAATATCACTCAGCAATGAAATCTGTGTCATCAGGCCCTTAGCAGCACAATGAGTGGATTCAGGTATGATGATTCTAACTGAAGTAAGTCACACAGAAAAAGAAACATCATAAGATATCAGTAATACACGGAATGTAAACTTGGCTACACAGGAACTGAATTACAGAACAGAACAGGGTCTCAAATTTAGAAAACCAACTTATGCTTGCTTAACGGTAAAGGTGAGTTGGGGTGCTGCATAAAACCAGAGATTGAAATGAGCACAGATAAAGTTCCTTAAGTCAAATATGGAATAGACAAGAGCTACTCCTTGCTCAACGAAATGGACTCAACACCGCATATTAAACGCCTAAGAATGTACCTGACTAGTAAGTATCTTAAAACCTATGGATTGCTATGTCTCCGAAAGAGAATCAAGCATGTGTACAGGGGCATAAACGCAGCAGTGATAGGATTGGAGAGGTTCGGTGAGCAAATGAAGACCCTTTGAAGTCATATTGCATGGTACCCATTCCACGGGTCTCAACTACCCAGGTTTAAGGTATTCTTCCTTCAGCTAAAACATGCATGTGGAACCCAAGTATGATCAACCATGTGATCGGGAGACGTGTTCAAATATGTCTCAGTTTTCCTCCCTGGTACTCGGGTGCAATATTCCAGACGCTTTACTAACACTCTCCCCACTTGGAGAGTCAGCGCCTTTAACCTCCTGTTTGGCCCAGTTTGCAATTTCTGCGGAAGATGTACAGAATAGCGAGAACCAATGAGAGACTAGCTGGAGGTGTCTGGACGGGCAAAATTTAACTCTCATTTCCCACCAGGAAGAGGAAATAACCAAAGGCTCAGCGTGCCGTGCCGGAACCAGATTAGGGCCTGAAGCCATCCTGCGGTGTTGCGGCCAGGTCACAAGAAAGCGAGTTGAAGAAAGGAGCTCAGGGGCACTGTAATTCACAAACCTGCAGAGTTATAAATGACAGCTATCGTCCAAAAATAGACTGAAGTAAGGCTGCCAAGAGGACTTGAAAGCGGGGCAGAATTGCAGGAAACCGATTTCAGGAGGTAGACTGGAATTGCATTGAAAGCATAGGAAAAGAGGCAGAACGTCCACAATGATGCACTTGGCCAAAAAGGGCGTATGCGTTTTTTCCTGAATATATTCAGGAAAAAACGCATACGCCCTTTTTGGCCAACCAAGCAAGCTTGCAAAGGAAATCTGCACTACAATGAAGTCTCACTTCTCCCCGGTCAAAAGGGCCATCTGAAAAAAGTGTAAAATCCAGAAAGGCAGGACAGGCCATGGAGAACTGGGAGCCTTGTTATGCTGATGGGCGGGATGTAATTGCCAACAACCACTCGGGAGAAGTGTATGGTGTTTCCTGAAACATCTAAAAAACAAAGCAACAGAACCTAGGGCACTTCCACTTATGGTCCTATAGCTTAGGGAAATTAAAATCAAAAAGACACAGCCACCCCAAAGTTTGGGACGCCTCTGTTTACAAGAACCTCGTTTACAGTACAAGTTCAACATCGCAGAAAGTGAAAAATGGATAAAGAAGTTGTGGTATTTACTTACAAAGCAATATCACTCAGCAATGAAATCTGTGTCAACAGGCCCTTAGCAGCACAATGAGTGGATTCAGGTATGATTATTTTAACTGAAATAAGTCACACAGAAAAAGAAACATCATAAGATATCAGTAATACACGGAATGTAAACTTGGCTACACAGGAACTGAATTACAGAACAGAACAGGGTCTCAAATTTAGAAAACCAACTTATTCTTGCTTAAGGGTAAAGGTGAGTTGGGGTGCTGCATAAAACCAGAGATTCAAACGAGCACAGATAAAGTTCCTTAAGCCAAATATGGAATAGACAAGAGCTACTCCTTGCTCAACGAAATGGACTCAACACCCCATATTAAACGCCTAAGAATGTACCTGACTAGTAAGTATCTTAAAACCTATGGATTGCTATGTCTCCGAAAGAGAATCAAGCATGTGTACAGGGGCATAAACGCAGCAGTGATAGGATTGGAGAGGTTCGGTGAGCAAATGAAGACCCTTTGAAGTCATATTGCATGGTACCCATTCCACGGGTTTCAACTACCCAGGTTTAAGGTATTCTTCCTTCAGCTAAAACATGCATATGGAACCTAGAGTATGATCAACCATGTGATCGGGAGACGTGTTCAAATATATCTCAGTTTTCCTCCCCTGGTACTCGGGTGCAACATTCCAGACGCTTTACTAACACTCTCCCCACTTGGAGAGTCAGTCCCTTTAACCTCCTGTTTGGCCCAGTTTGCAATTTCTGTGGAAGATGAACAGGAATAGCGAGAACCAATGAGAGGCTAGCTGGAGGTGTCTGGACGGGCAAATTTAACTCTCATTTCCCACCAGGAAGAGGAATTAACCAAAGGCTCAGCGTGCCGGGCCGGAACCAGATTAGGGCCTGAAGCCATCCTGCGGTGTTGCGGCCAGGTCACAAGAAAGCGAGTTGAAGAAAGGAGCTCAGGGGCACTGTAATTCACAAACCTGCAGAGTTATAAATGACAGCTATCGTCCAAAAATAGACTGAAGTAAGGCTGCCAAGAGGACTTGAAAGCGGGGCAGAATTGCAGGAAACCGATTTCAGGAGGTAGACTGGAATTGCATTGAAAGCATAGGAAAAGAGGCAGAACGTCCACAATGATGCACTTGGCCAAAAAGGGCGTATGCGTTTTTTCCTGAATATATTCAGGAAAAAACGCATACGCCCTTTTTGGCCAACCAAGCAAGCTTGCAAAGGAAATCTGCACTACAATGAAGTCTCACTTCCCCCCGGTCAAAAGGGCCATCTGAAAAAAGTGTAAAATCCAGAAAGGCAGGACAGGCCATGGAGAACTGGGAGCCTTGTTATGCTGATGGGCGGGATGTAAATTGCCAACAGACACTTGGGAGAAGTGTATGGTGTTTCCTGAAACATCTAAAAAACAAAGCAACAGAGCCTAGGGCACTTCCACTTATGGTCCTATAGCTTAGGGAAATTAAAATCAAAAAGACACAGCCACCCCAAAGTTTGGAATGGATCTGTTTACAAGAACCTCGTTTACAGTACAAGTTCAACATCGCAGAAAGTGAAAAATGGATAAAGAAGTTGTGGTATTTACTTACAAAGCAATATCACTCAGCAATGAAATCTGTGTCATCAGGCCCTTAGCAGCACAATGAGTGGATTCAGGTATGATGATTCTAACTGAAGTAAGTCACACAGAAAAAGAAACATCATAAGATATCAGTAATACACGGAATGTAAACTTGGCTACACAGGAACTGAATTACAGAACAGAACAGGGTCTCAAATTTAGAAAACCAACTTATGCTTGCTTAAGGGTAAAGGTGAGTTGGGGTGCTGCATAAAACCAGAGATTGAAATGAGCACAGATAAAGTTCCTTAAGTCAAATATGGAATAGACAAGAGCTACTCCTTGCTCAACGAAATGGACTCAACACCGCATATTAAACGCCTAAGAATGTACCTGACTAGTAAGTATCTTAAAACCTATGGATTGCTATGTTTCCGAAAGAGAATCAAGCATGTGTACAGGGGCATAAACGCAGCAGTGATAGGATTGGAGAGGTTCGGTGAGCAAATGAAGACCCTTTGAAGTCATATTGCATGGTACCCATTCCACGGGTTTCAACTACCCAGGTTTAAGGTATTCTTCCTTCAGCTAAAACATGCATGTGGAACCTAGAGTATGATCAACCATGTGATCGGGAGACGTGTTCAAATATGTCTCAGTTTTCCTCCCCTGGTACTCGGGTGCAACATTCCAGACGCTTTACTAACACTCTCCCCACTTGGAGAGTCAGCGCCTTTAACCTCCTGTTTGGCCCAGTTTGCAATTTCTGCAGAAGATGAACAGGAATAGCGAGAACTAATGAGAGGCTAGCTGGAGGTGTCTGGACGGGCAAATTTAACTCTCATTTCCCACCAGGAAGAGGAATTAACCAAAGGCTCAGCGTGCCGTACCGGAACCAGATTAGGGCCTGAAGCCATCCTGCGGTGTTGCGGCCAGGTCACAAGAAAGCGAGTTGAAGAAAGGAGCTCAGGGGCACTGTAATTCACAAACCTGCAGAGTTATAAATGACAGCTATCGTCCAAAAATAGACTGAAGTAAGGCTGCCAAGAGGACTTGAAAGCGGGGCAGAATTGCAGGAAACCGATTTCAGGAGGTAGACTGGAATTGCATTGCAAGCATAGGAAAAGAGGCAGAACGTCCACAATGATGCACTTGGCCAAAAAGGGCGTATGCGTTTTTTCCTGAATATATTCAGGAAAAAACGCATACGCCCTTTTTGGCCAACCAAGCAAGCTTGCAAAGGAAATCTGCACTACAATGAAGTCTCACTTCCCCCCGGTCAAAAGGGCCATCTGAAAAAAGTGTAAAATCCAGAAAGGCAGGACAGGCCATGGAGAACTGGGAGCCTTGTTATGCTGATGGGCGGGATGTAAATTGCCAACAACCACTCGGGAGAAGTGTATGGTGTTTCCTGAAACATCTAAAAAACAAAGCAACAGAACCTAGGGCACTTCCACTTATGGTCCTATAGCTTAGGGAAATTAAAATCAAAAAGACACAGCCACCCCAAAGTTTGGAACGGCTCTGTTTACAAGAACCTCGTTTACAGTACAAGTTCAACATCGCAGAAAGTGAAAAATGGATAAAGAAGTTGTGGTATTTACTTACAAAGCAATATCACTCAGCAATGAAATCTGTGTCATCAGGCCCTTAGCAGCACAATGAAGGGATTCAGGTACGATGATTCTAACTGAAATAAGTCACACAGAAAAAGAAACATCATAAGATATCACTAATACACGGAATGTAAACTTGGCTACACAGGAACTGCATTCCAAAACAGAACAGGGTCTCAAATTTAGAAAACCAACTTATGCTTGCTTAAGGGGAAAGGTGAGTTGGGGTGCTGCATAAAACCAGAGATTGAAATGAGCACACATAAAGTTCCTTAAGCCAAATATGGAATAGACAAGAGCTACTCCTTGCTCAACGAAATGGACTCAACACCCCATATTAAACGCCTAAGAATGTACCTGACTAGTAAGTATCTTAAAACCTATGGATTGCTATGTCTCCAAAAGAGAACCAAGCGTGTGTACAGGGGCATAAACGCAGCAGTGATAGGATTGGAGAGGTTCGGTGAGCAAATGAAGACCCTTTGAAGTCATATTGCATGGTACCCATTCCACGGGTCTCAACTCTCCAGGTTTAAGGTATTCTTCCTTCAGCTAAAACATGCATGTGGAACCCAAGTATGATCAACCATGTGAACGGGAGACGTGTTCAAATATGTCTCAGTTTTCCTCCCCTGGTACTCGGGTGCAACATTCCAGACGCTTTACTAACACTCTCCCCACTTGGAGAGTCAGCGCCTTTAACCTCCTGTTTGGCCCAGTTTGCAATTTCTGCGGAAGATGAACAGGAATAGCGAGAACCAATGAGAGGCTAGCTGGAGGTGTCTGGACGGGCAAATTTAACTCTCATTTCCCACCAGGAAGAGGAAATAACCAAAGGCTCAGCGTGCCGTACCGGAACCAGATTAGGGCCTGAAGCCATCCTGCGGTGTTGCGGCCAGGTCACAAGAAAGCGAGTTGAAGAAAGGAGCTCAGGGGCACTGTAATTCACAAACCTGCAGAGTTATAAATGACAGCTATCGTCCAAAAATAGACTGAAGTAAGGCTGCCAAGAGGACTTGAAAGCGGGGCAGAATTGCAGGAAACCGATTTCAGGAGGTAGACTGGAATTGCATTGAAAGCATAGGAAAAGAGGCAGAACGTCCACAATGATGCACTTGGCCAAAAAGGGCGTATGCGTTTTTTCCTGAATATATTCAGGAAAAAACGCATACGCCCTTTTTGGCCAACCAAGCAAGCTTGCAAAGGAAATCTGCACTACAATGAAGTCTCACTTCCCCCCGGTCAAAAGGGCCATCTGAAAAAAGTGTAAAATCCAGAAAGGCAGGACAGGCCATGGAGAACTGGGAGCCTTGTTATGCTGATGGGCGGCATGTAAATTGCCAACAACCATTCGGGAGAAGTGTATGGTGTTTCCTGAAACATCTAAAAAACAAAGCAACAGAACCTAGGGCACTTCCACTTATGGTCCTATAGCTTAGGGAAATTAAAATCAAAAAGACACAGCCACCCCAAAGTTTGGGACGCCTCTGTTTACAAGAACCTCGTTTACAGTACAAGTTCAACATCGCAGAAAGTGAAAAATGGATAAAGAAGTTGTGGTATTTACTTACAAAGCAATATCACTCAGCAATGAAATCTGTGTCATCAGGCACTTAGCAGCACAATGAGTGGATTCAGGTATGATGATTCTAACTGAAGTAAGTCACACAGAAAAAGAAACATCATAAGATATCAGTAATACACGGAATGTAAACTTGGCTAAACAGGAATTGAATTACAGAACAGAACAGGGTCTCAAATTTAGAAAACCAACTTATGCTTGCTTAAGGGTAAAGGTGAGTTGGGGTGCTGCATAAAACCAGAGATTGAAATGAGCACAGATAAAGTTCCTTAAGTCAAATATGGAATAGACAAGAGCTACTCCTTGCTCAACGAAATGGACTCAACACCGCATATTAAACGCCTAAGAATGTACCTGACTAGTAAGTATCTTAAAACCTATGGATTGCTATGTCTCCGAAAGAGAATCAAGCATGTGTACAGGGGCATAAACGCAGCAGTGATAGGATTGGAGAGGTTCGGTGAGCAAATGAAGACCCTTTGAAGTCATATTGCATGGTACCCATTCCACGGGTCTCAACTACCCAGGTTTAAGGTATTCTTCCTTCAGCTAAAACATGCATGTGGAACCCAAGTATGATCAACCATGTGATCGGGAGACGTGTTCAAATATGTCTCAGTTTTCCTCCCCTGGTACTCGGGTGCAACATTCCAGACGCTTTACTAACACTCTCCCCACTTGGAGAGTCAGCGCCTTTAACCTCCTGTTTGGCCCAGTTTGCAATTTCAGCGGAAGATGTACAGGAATAGCGAGAACCAATGAGAGACTAGCTGGAGGTGTCTGGACGGGCAAATTTAACTCTCATTTCCCACCAGGAAGAGGAAATAACCAAAGGCTCAGCGTGCCGTGCCGGAACCAGATTAGGGCCTGAAGCCATCCTGCGGTGTTGCGGCCAGGTCACAAGAAAGCGAGTTGAAGAAAGGAGATCAGGGGCACTGTAATTCACAAACCTGCAGAGTTATAAATGACAGCTATCGTCCAAAAATAGACTGAAGTAAGGCTGCCAAGAGGACTTGAAAGCGGGGCAGAATTGCAGGAAACCGATTTCAGGAGGTAGACTGGAATTGCATTGAAAGCATAGGAAAAGAGGCAGAACGTCCACAATGATGCACTTGGCCAAAAAGGGCGTATGCGTTTTTTCCTGAATATATTCAGGAAAAAACGCATACGCCCTTTTTGGCCAACCAAGCAAGCTTGCAAAGGAAATCTGCACTACAATGAAGTCTCACTTCTCCCCGGTCAAAAGGGCCATCTGAAAAAAGTGTAAAATCCAGAAAGGCAGGACAGGCCATGGAGAACTGGGAGCCTTGTTATGCTGATGGGCGGGATGTAAATTGCCAACAACCACTCGGGAGAAGTGTATGGTGTTTCCTGAAACATCTAAAAAACAAAGCAACAGAACCTAGGGCACTTCCACTTATGGTCCTATAGCTTAGGGAAATTAAAATTAAAAAGACACAGCCACCCCAAAGTTTGGGACGCCTCTGTTTACAAGAACCTCGTTTACAGTACAAGTTCAACATCGCAGAAAGTGAAAAATGGATAAAGAAGTTGTGGTATTTACTTACAAAGCAATATCACTCAGCAATGAAATCTGTGTCATCAGGCCCTTAGCAGCACAATGAGTGGATTCAGGTATGATGATTTTAACTGAAATAAGTCACACAGAAAAAGAAACATCATAAGATATCAGTAATACACGGAATGTAAACTTGGCTACACAGGAACTGAATTACAGAACAGAACAGGGTCTCAAATTTAGAAAACCAAATTATTCTTGCTTAAGGGTAAAGGTGAGTTGGGGTGCTGCATAAAACCAGAGATTGAAATGAGCACAGATAAAGTTCCTTAAGCCAAATATGGAATAGACAAGAGCTACTCCTTGCTCAACGAAATGGACTCAACACCGCATATTAAACGCCTAAGAATGTACCTGACTAGTAAGTATCTTAAAACCTATGGATTGCTATGTCTCCGAAAGAGAATCAAGCATGTGTACAGGGGCATAAACGCAGCAGTGATAGGATTGGAGAGGTTCGGTGAGCAAATGAAGACCCTTTGAAGTCATATTGCATGGTACCCATTCCACGGGTTTCAACTACCCAGGTTTAAGGTATTCTTCCTTCAGCTAAAACATGCATATGGAACCTAGAGTATGATCAACCATGTGATCGGGAGACGTGTTCAAATATGTCTCAGTTTTCCTCCCCTGGTACTCGGGTGCAACATTCCAGACACTTTACTAACACTCTCCCCACTTGGAGAGTCAGTCCCTTTAACCTCCTGTTTGGCCCAGTTTGCAATTTCTGCGGAAGATGAACAGGAATAGTGAGAACCAATGAGAGGCTAGCTGGAGGTGTCTGGACGGGCAAATTTAACTCTCATTTCCCACCAGGAAGAGGAATTAACCAAAGGCTCAGCGTGCCGGGCCGGAACCAGATTAGGGCCTGAAGCCATCCTGCGGTGTTGCGGCCAGCTCAAAAGAAAGCGAGTTGAAGAAAGGAGCTCAGGGGCACTGTAATTCACAAACCTGCAGAGTTATAAATGACAGCTATCGTCCAAAAATAGACTGAAGTAAGGCTGCCAAGAGGACTTGAAAGCGGGGCAGAATTGCAGGAAACCGATTTCAGGAGGTAGACTGGAATTGCATTGCAAGCATAGGAAAAGAGGCAGAACGTCCACAATGATGCACTTGGCCAAAAAGGACGTATGCGTTTTTTCCTGAATATATTCAGGAAAAAACGCATACGCCCTTTTTGGCCAACCAAGCAAGCTTGCAAAGGAAATCTGCACTACAATGAAGTCTCACTTCCCCCCGGTCAAAAGGGCCATCTGAAAAAAGTGTAAAATCCAGAAAGGCAGGACAGGCCATGGAGAACTGGGAGCCTTGTTATGCTGATGGGCGGGATGTAAATTGCCAACAACCACTCGGGAGAAGTGTATGGTGTTTCCTGAAACATCTAAAAAACAAAGCAACAGAACCTAAGGCACTTCCACTTATGGTCCTATAGCTTAGGGAAATTAAAATCAAAAAGACACAGCCACCCCAAAGTTTGGAACGGCTCTGTTTACAAGAACCTCGTTTACAGTACAAGTTCAACATCGCAGAAAGTGAAAAATGGATAAAGAAGTTGTGGTATTTACTTACAAAGCAATATCACTCAGCAATGAAATCTGTGTCATCAGGCCCTTAGCAGCACAATGAAGGGATTCAGGTATGATGATTCTAACTGAAGTAAGTCACACAGAAAAAGAAACATCATAAGATATCAGTAATACACGGAATGTAAACTTGGCTACACAGGAACTGAATTACAGAACAGAACAGGGACTCAAATTTAGAAAACCAACTTATGCTTGCTTAAGGGGAAAGGTGAGTTGGGGTGCTGCATAAAACCAGAGATTGAAATGAGCACAGATAAAGTTCCTTAAGCCAAATATGGAATAGACAAGAGCTACTCCTTGCAAAACGAAATGGACTCAACACCGCATATTAAACACCTAAGAATGTACCTGACTAGTAAGTATCTTAAAACCTATGGATTGCTATGTTTCCGAAAGAGAATCAAGCATGTGTACAGGGGCATAAACGCAGCAGTGATAGGATTGGAGAGGTTCGGTGAGCAAATGAAGACCCTTTGAAGTCATATTGCATGGTACCCATTCCACAGGTTTCAACTACCCAGGTTTAAGGTATTCTTCCTTCAGCTAAAACATGCATGTGGAACCTAGAGTATGATCAACCATGTGATCGGGAGACGTGTTCAAATATGTCTCAGTTTTCGTACCCTGGTACTCGGGTGCAACATTCCAGACGCTTTACTAACACTCTCCCGACTTGGAGAGTCAGTCCCTTTAACCTCCTGTTTGGCCCAGTTTGCAATTTCTGCGGAAGATGAACAGGAATAGCGAGAACCAATGAGAGGCTAGCTGGAGGTGTCTGGACGGGCAAATTTAACTCTCATTTCCCACCAGGAAGAGGAAATAACCAAAGGCTCAGCGTGCCGTGCCGGAACCAGATTAGGGCCTGAAGCCATCCTGCGGTGTTGCGGCCAGCTCAAAAGAAAGCGAGTTGAAGAAAGGAGCTCAGGGGCACTGTAATTCACAAACCTGCAGAGTTATAAATGACAGCTATCGTCCAAAAATAGACTGAAGTAAGGCTGCCAAGAGGACTTGAAAGCACGGCAGAATTGCAGGAAACCGATTTCAGGAGGTAGACTGGAATTGCATTGAAAGCATAGGAAAAGAAGCAGAACGTCCACAATGATGCACTTGGCCAAAAAGGGCGTATGCGTTTTTTCCTGAATATATTCAGGAAAAAACGCATACGCCCTTTTTGGCCAACCAAGCAAGCTTGCAAAGGAAATCTGCACTACAATGAAGTCTCACTTCCCCCCGGTCAAAAGGGCCATCTGAAAAAAGTGTAAAATCCAGAAAGGCAGGACAGGCCATGGAGAACTGGGAGCCTTGTTATGCTGATGGGCGGGATGTAAATTGCCAACAGACACTCGGGAGAAGTGTATGGTGTTTCCTGAAACATGTAAAAAACAAAGCAACAGAACCTAGGGCACTTCCACTTATGGTCCTATAGCTTAGGGAAATTAAAATCAAAAAGACACAGCCACCCCAAAGTTTGGAACGGCTCTGTTTACAAGAACCTCGTTTACAGTACAAGTTCAATATCACAGAAAGTGAAAAATGGATAAAGAAGTTGTGGTATTTACTTACAAAGCAATATCACTCAGCAATGAAATCTGTGTCATCAGGCCCGTAGCAGCACAATGAGTGGATTCAGGTATGATGATTCTAACTGAAATAAGTCACACAGAAAAGAAACATCATAAGATATCAGTAATACACAGAATGTAAACTTGGCTACACAGGAACTGAATTACAGAACAGAACAGGGTCTCAAATTTAGAAAACCAACTTATGCTTGCTTAAGGGTAAAGGTGAGTTGGGGTGCTGCATAAAACCAGAGATTGAAATGAGCACAGATAAAGTTCCTTAAGCCAAATATGGAATAGACAAGAGCTACTCCTTGCTCAACGAAATGGACTCAACACCCCATATTAAACGCCTAAGAATGTACCTGACTAGTAAGTATCTTAAAACCTATGGATTGCTATGTCTCCAAAAGAGAATCAAGCGTGTGTACAGGGGCATAAACGCAGCAGTGATAGGATTGGAGAGGTTCGGTGAGCAAATGAAGACCCTTTGAAGTCATATTGCATGGTACCCATTACACGGGTCTCAACTCTCCAGGTTTAAGGTATTCTTCCTTCAGCTAAAACATGCATGTGGATCCCAAGTATGATCAACCATGTGAACGGGAGACGTGTTCAAATATGTCTCAGTTTTCGTACCCTGGTACTCGGGTGCAACATTCCAGACGCTTTACTAACACTCTCCCGACTTGGAGAGTCAGTCCCTTTAACCTCCTGTTTGGCCCAGTTTGCAATTTCTGCGGAAGATGAACAGGAATAGCGAGAACCAATGAGAGGCTAGCTGGAGGTGTCTGGACGGGCAAATTTAACTCTCATTTCCCACCAGGAAGAGGAATTAACCAAAGGCTCAGCATGCCGGGCCGGAACCAGATTAGGGCCTGAATCCATCCTGCGGTGTTGCGGCCAGGTCACAAGAAAGCGAGTTGAAGAAAGGAGCTCAGGGGCACTGTAATTCACAAACCTGCAGAGTTATAAATGACAGCTATCGTCCAAAAATAGACTGAAGTAAGGCTGCCAAGAGGACTTGAAAGCGGGGCAGAATTGCAGGAAACCGATTTCAGGAGGTAGACTGGAATTGCATTGAAAGCATAGGAAAAGAGGCAGAACGTCCACAATGATGCACTTGGCCAAAAAGGGCGTATGCGTTTTTTCCTGAATATATTCAGGAAAAAACGCATACGCCCTTTTTGGCCAACCAAGCAAGCTTGCAAAGGAAATCTGCACTACAATGAAGTCTCACTTCCCCCCGGTCAAAAGGGCCATCTGAAAAAAGTGTAAAATCCAGAAAGGCAACAGGCCATTGAGAACTGGGAGCCTTGTTATGCTGATGGGCGGGATGTAAATTGCCAACAAACACTTGGGAGAAGTGTATGGTGTTTCCTGAAACATCTAAAAAACAAAGCAACAGAGCCTAGGGCACTTCCACTTATGGTCCTATAGCTTAGGGAAATTAAAATCAAAAAGACACAGCCACCCCAAAGTTTGGAACGGCTCTGTTTACAAGAACCTCGTTTACAGTACAAGTTCAACATCGCAGAAAGTGAAAAATGGATAAAGAAGTTGTGGTATTCACTTACAAAGCAATATCACTCAGCAATGAAATCTATGTCATCAGGCCCTTAGCATCGCAATGAGTGGATTCAGGTATGATGATTCTAACTGAAATAAGTCACACAGAAAAAGAAACATCATAAGATATCACTAATACACGGAATGTAAACTTGCCTACACAGGAACTGAATTACAGAACAGAACAGGGTCTCAAATTTAGAAAACCAACTTATGCTTGCTTAAGGGTAAAGGTGAGTTGGGGTGCTGCATAAAACCAGAGATTGAAATGAGCACAGATAAAGTTCCTTAAGCCAAATATGGAATAGACAAGAGCTACTCCTTGCTCAACGAAATGGACTCAAAACCCCATATTAAACCCCTAAGAATGTACCTGACTAGTAAGTATCTTAAAACCTATGGATTGCTATGTCTCCAAAAGAGAATCAAGAGTGTGTACAGGGGCATAAACACAGCAGTGATAGGATTGGAGAGGTTCGGTGAGCAAATGAAGACCCTTTGAAGTTATATTGCATGGTACCCATTACACGGGTCTCAACTCTCCAGGTTTAAGGTATTCTTCCTTCAGCTAAAACATGCATGTGGAACCCAGAGTATGATCAACCATGAGAACGGGAGACGTGTTCAAATATGTCTCAGTTTTCCTCCCCTGGTACTCGGGTGCAACATTCCAGACGCTTTACTAACACTCTCCCGACTTGGAGAGTCAGTCCCTTTAACCTCCTGTTTGGCCCAGTTTGCAATTTCTGCGGAAGATGAACAGGAATAGCGAGAACCAATGAGAGGCTAGCTGGAGGTGTCTGGACGGGCAAATTTAACTCTCATTTCCCACCAGGAAGAGGAATTAACCAAAGGCTCAGCATGCCGGGCTGGAACCAGATTAGGGCCTGAAGCCATCCTGTGGTGTTGCGGCCAGGTCACAAGAAAGCGAGTTGAAGAAAGGAGCTCAGGGGCACTGTAATTCACAAACCTGCAGAGTTATAAATGACAGCTATCGTCCAAAAATAGACTGAAGTAAGGCTGCCAAGAGGACTTGAAAGCGGGGCAGAATTGCAGGAAACCGATTTCAGGAGGTAGACTGGAATTGCATTGAAAGCATAGGAAAAGAGGCAGAACGTCCACAATGATGCACTTGGCCAAAAAGGGCGTATGCGTTTTTTCCTGAATATATTCAGGAAAAAACGCATACGCCCTTTTTGGCCAACCAAGCAAGCTTGCAAAGGAAATCTGCACTACAATGAAGTCTCACTTCCCCCCGGTCAAAAGGGCCATCTTAAAAAAGTGTAAAATCCAGAAAGGCAACAGGCCATTGAGAACTGGGAGCCTTGTTATGCTGATGGGCGGGATGTAAATTGCCAACAGACACTTGGGAGAAGTGTATGGTGTTTCCTGAAACATCTAAAAAACAAAGCAACAGAGCCTAGGGCACTTCCACTTATGGTCCTATAGCTTAGGGAAATTAAAATCAAAAAGACACAGCCACCCCAAAGTTTGGAACGGCTCTGTTTACAAGAACCTCGTTTACAGTACAAGTTCAACATTGCAGAAAGTGAAAAATGGATAAAGAAGTTGTGGTATTCACTTACAAAGCAATATCACTCAGCAATGAAATCTGTCATCAGGCCCTTAGCATCGCAATGAGTGGATTCAGGTATGATGATTCTAACTGAAATAAGTAACACAGAAAAAGAAACATCATAAGATATCACTAATACACGGAATGTAAACTTGCCTACACAGGAACTGAATTACAGAACAGAACAGGGTCTCAAATTTAGAAAACCAACTTATGCTTGCTTAAGGGGAAAGGTGAGTTGGGGTGCTGCATAAAACCAGAGATTGAAATGAGCACAGATAAAGTTCCTTAAGCCAAATATGGAATAGACAAGAGCTACTCCTTGCTCAACGAAATGGACTCAACACCCCATTTTAAACGCGTAAGAATGTTCCTGACTAGTAAGTATCTTAAAACCTATGGATTGCTATGTCTCCAAAAGAGAATCAAGCATGTGTACAGGGGCATAAACGCAGCAGTGGTAGGATTGGAGAGGTTCGGTGAGCAAATGAAGACCCTTTGAAGTCATATTGCATGGTACCCATTCCACGGGTTTCAACTACCCAGGTTTAAGGTATTCTTCCTTCAGCTAAAACATGCATGTGGAACCTAGAGTATGATCAACCATGTGATCGGGAGACGTGTTCAAATATGTCTCAGTTTTCGTACCCTGGTACTCGGGTTCAACATTCCAGACGCTTTACTAACACTCTCCCGACTTGGAGAGTCAGTCCCTTTAACCTCCTGTTTGGCCCAGTTTGCAATTTCTGCGGAAGATGAACAGGAATAGCGAGAACCAATGAGAGGCTAGCTGGAGGTGTCTGGACGGGCAAATTTAACTCTCATTTCCCACCAGGAAGAGGAATTAACCAAAGGCTCAGCGTGCCGTGCCGGAACCAGATTAGGTCCTGAAGCCATCCTGCGGTGTTGCGGCCAGGTCACAAGAAAGCGAGTTGAAGAAAGGAGCTCAGGGGCACTGTAATTCACAAACTGCAGAGTTATAAATGACAGCTATCGTCCAAAAATAGACTGAAGTAAGGCTGCCAAGAGGACTTGAAAGCGGGCCAGAATTGCAGGAAACCGATTTCAGGAGGTAGACTGGAATTGCATTGAAAGCATAGGAAAAGAGGCAGAACGTCCACAATGATGCACTTGGCCAAAAAGGGCGTATGCGTTTTTCCCTGAATATATTCAGGAAAAAACGCATACGCCCTTTTTGGCCAACCAAGCAAGCTTGCAAAGGAAATCTGCACTACAATGAAGTCTCACTTCCCCCCGGTCAAAAGGGCCATCTGAAAAAAGTGTAAAATCCAGAAAGGCAGGACAGGCCATGGAGAACTGGGAGCCTTGTTATGCTGATGGGCGGGATGTAAATTGCCAACAACCACTCGGGAGAAGTGTATGGTGTTTCCTGAAACATCTAAAAAACAAAGCAACAGAGCCTAGGGCACTTCCACTTATGGTCCTATAGCTTAGGGAAATTAAAATCAAAAAGACACAGCCACCCCAAAGTTTGGAACGGCTCTGTTTACAAGAACCTCGTTTACAGTACAAGTTCAACATCGCAGAAAGTGAAAAATGGATAAAGAACTTGTGGTACTTACGTACAATGCAGTATCACTCAGCAATGAAATCTATGTCATCAGGCCCGTAGCAGCATAATGAGTAGATTCAGGTACGATGATTCTAACTGAAATAAGTCACACAGAAAAAGAAACATCATAAGATATCAGTAATACACGGAATGTAAACTTGGCTACACAGGAACTGAATTCCAAAACAGAACAGGGTCTCAAATTTAGAAAACCAACTTATGCTTCCTGAAGGGTAAAGGTGAGTTGGGGTGCTGCATAAAACCAGAGATTGAAATGAGCACAGATAAAGTTCCTTAAGCCAAATATGGAATAGACAAGAGCTACTCCTTGCTCAACGAAATGGACTGAACACCCCATATTAAACGCCTAAGAATGTTCCTGACTAGTAAGTATCTTAAAACCTATGGATTGCTATGTCTCCAAAAGAGAATCAAGCATGTGTACAGGGGCATAAACGCAGCAGTGATAGGATTGGAGAGGTTCGGTGAGCAAATGAAGACCCTTTGAAGTCATATTGCATGGTACCCATTCCACGGGTTTCAACTACCCAGGTTTAAGGTATTCTTCCTTCAGCTAAAACATGCATGTGGAACCCAAGTATGATCAACCATGTGATCGGGAGACGTGTTCAAATATGTCTCAGTTTTCCTCCCCTGGTACTCGGGTGCCACATTCCAGACGCTTTACTAACACTCTCCCCACTTGGAGAGTCAGCGCCTTTAACCTCCTGTTTGGCCCAGTTTGCAATTTCTGCGGAAGATGAACAGGAATAGCGAGAACCAATGAGAGGCTAGCTGGAGGTGTCTGGACGGGCAAATTTAACTCTCATTTCCCACCAGGAAGAGGAAATAACCAAAGGCTCAGCGTGCCGTACCGGAACCAGATTAGGGCCTGAAGCCATCCTGCGGTGTTGCGGCCAGCTCAAAAGAAAGCGAGTTGAACAAAGGAGCTCAGGGGCACTGTAATTCACAAACCTGCAGAGTTATAAATGACAGCTATCGTCCAAAAATATACTGAAGTAAGGCTGCCAAGAGGACTTGAAAGCGGGGCAGAATTGCAGGAAACCGATTTCAGGAGGTAGACTGGAATTGCATTGAAAGCATAGGAAAAGAGGCAGAACGTCCACAATGATGCACTTGGCCAAAAAGGGCGTATGCGTTTTTTCCTGAATATATTCAGGAAAAAACGCATACGCCCTTTTTGGACAACCAAGCAAGCTTGCAAAGGAAATCTGCACTACAATGAAGTCTCACTTCCCCCCGGTCAAAAGGGCCATCTGAAAAAAGTGTAAAATCCAGAAAGGCAGGACAGGCCTTGGAGAACTGGGCGCCTTGTTATGCTGATGGGCGGGATGTAAATTGCCAACAACCACTCGGGAGAAGTGTATGGTGTTTCCTGAAACATCTAAAAAACAAAGCAACAGAACCTAGGGCACTTCCACTTATGGTCGTATAGCTTAGGGAAATTAAAATCAAAAAGACACAGCCACCCAAAGTTTGGAACGGCTCTGTTTACAAGAACCTCGTTTACAGTACAAGTTCAACATCGCAGAAAGTGAAAAATGGATAAAGAAGTTGTGGTATTTACTTACAAAGCAATATCACTCAGCAATGAAATCTGTGTCATCAGGCCCTTAGCAGCACAATGAGTGGATTCAGGTATGATGATTCTAACTGAAGTAAGTCACACAGAAAAAGAAACATCATAAGATATCAGTAATACACGGAATGTAAACTTGGCCTACACAGGAACTGAATTACAGAACAGAACAGGGTCTCAAATTTAGAAAACCAACTTATGCTTGCTTAAGGGTAAAGGTGAGTTGGGGTGCTGCATAAAACCAGAGATTGAAATGAGCACAGATAAAGTTCCTTAAGTCAAATATGGAATAGACAAGAGCTACTCCTTGCTCAATGAAATGGACTCAACACCGCATATTAAACGCCTAAGAATGTACCCTGACTAGTAAGTATCTTAAAAACCTATGGATTGCTATGTCTCCGAAAGAGAATCAAGCATGTGTACAGGGGCATAAACGCAGCAGTGATAGGATTGGAGAGGTTCGGTGAGCAAATGAAGACCCTTTGAAGTCATATTGCATGGTACCCATTCCATGGGTCTTAACTCTCCAGGTTTAAGGTATTCTTCCTTCAGCTAAAACATGCATGTGGAACCCAAGTATGATCAACCATGTGAACGGGAGACGTGTTCAAATATGTCTCAGTTTTCCTCCCCTGGTACTCGGGTGCAACATTCCAGACGCTTTACTAACACTCTCCCCACTTGGAGGAGTCAGCGCCTTTAAACTCCTGTTTGACCCAGTTTGCAATTTCTGCGGAAGATGAACAGAATAGCGAGAACCAATGAGAGGCTAGCTGGAGGTGTCTGGGACGGGCAAATTTAACTCTTCATTTCCCACCAGGAAGAGGAAATAACCAAAGGCTCAGCGTGCCGTGCCGGAACCAGATTAGGGCCTGAAGCCATCCTGCGGTGTTGCAGCCAGGTCACAAGAAAGCGAGTTGAAGAAAGGAGCTCAGGGGCACTGTAATTCACAAACCTGCAGAGTTATAAATGACAGCTATCGTCCAAAAATAGGACTGAAGTAAGGCTGCCAAGAGGACTTGAAAGCGGGGCAGAATTGCAGGAAACCAATTTCAGGAGGTAGACTGGAATTGCATTGGAAAGCATAGGAAAAGAGGCAGAACGTCCACAATGATGCACTGGCCAAAAAGGGCGTATGCGTTTTTTCCTGAATATATTCAGGAAAAAACGCATACGCACTTTTTGGCCAACCAAGCAAGCTTGCAAAGGAAATCTGCACTACAATGAAGTCTCACTTCCCCCCGGTCAAAAGGGCCATCTGAAAAAAGTGTAAAATCCAGAAGGCAGGACAGGCCATGGAGAACTGGGGAGCCTTGTTATGCTGAATGGGCGGGATGTAAATTGCCAACAACCACTCGGGAGAAGTGTATGGTGTTTCCTGAAACATCTAAAAAACAAAGCAACAGAGCCTAGGACACTGCACTTATGGTCCTATAGCTTAGGGAAATTAAAATCAAAAAGACACAGCCACCCCAAAGTTTGGAAACGGCTCTGTTTACAAGAACCTCGTTTACAGTACAAGTTCAACATCGCAGAAAGTGAAAAATGGATAAAGAAGTTGTGGTATTTACTTACAAAGCAATATCACTCAGCAATGAAATCTGTGTCATCAGGCCCGTAGCAGCACAATGAGTGGATTCAGGTATGATGATTCTAACTGAAGTAAGTCACACAGAAAAAGAAACATCATAAGATATCAGTAATACACGGAATGGAAACTTGGCTACACAGGAACTGAATTACAGAACAGAACAGGGTCTCAAATTTAGAAAACCAACTTATGCTTGCTTAAGGGGAAAGGTGAGTTGGGGTGCTGCATAAAACCAGAGATTGAAATGAGCACAGATAAAGTTCCTTAAGCCAAATATGGAATAGACAAGAGCTACTCCTTGCTCAACGAAATGGACTCAAACCCCATATTAAACCCCTAAGAATGTACCTGACTAGTAAGTATCTTAAAACCTATGGATTGCTATGTCTCCAAAAGAGAATCGAGCGTGTGTACAGGGGAATGAACACAGCAGTGATAGGATTGGAGAGGTTCGGTGAGCAAATGAAGACCCTTTGAAGTTATATTGCATGGTACCCATTACACGGGTCTCAACTCTCCAGGTTTAAGGTATTCTTCCTTCAGCTAAAACATGCATGTGGAACCCAGAGTATGATCAACCATGTGAAACGGGAGACGTGTTCAAATATGTCGCAGTTTCCTCCCCTGATACTCGGGTGCAACATTCCAGACGCTTTACTAACACTCTCCCGACTTGGAGAGTCAGTCCCTTTAACCTCCTGTTTGGCCCAGTTTGCAATTTCTGCGGAAGATGAACAGGAATAGCGAGAACCAATGAGAGGCTAGCTGGAGGTGTCTGGACGGGCAAATTTAAGTCTCATTTCCCACCAGGGAAGAGGAATTAACCAAAGGGGCTCAGCATGCCGGGCCGGAACCAGATTAGGGCCTGAAGCCATCCTGCGGTGTTGCGGTCCAGGTCACAAGAAAGCGAGTTGAAGAAAGGAGCTCAGGGGCACTGTAATTCACAAACCTGCAGAGTTATAAATGACAGCTATCGTCCAAAAATAGACTGAAGTAAGGCTGCCAAGAGGACTTGAAAGCGGGGCAGAATTGCAGGAAACCGATTTCAGGAGGTAGACTGGAATTGCATTGAAAGCATAGGAAAAGAGGCAGAACGTCCACAATG